>NC_041390.1:452165821-452171692 GCF_002162155.2 Triticum dicoccoides | reverse complement strand
GGTGTGGTGGAGGGCTGGATGAACAGTATACGGTGGAGGGGTGCCCGTGGAGGGGTGGTTGAACAGGACCCCGTGGTGTGGAGGGCTGGATGAATAGTAGACGGTGGAGGGGTGCCCGTGGAGGGGTGGTTGAACAGTAGGCGGTGGAGTAGCGCGCGGTGGAGGCTGGATGAACAGGAGCCCGTGGAGGCTGGAGGAGGTCGACGGTAGCCCGTGGAGGCTGGAGGAGGTCGACGGTGGATATGAACAGTATCCCGTGGAGTCCCGTTTTGCGGTACGCCACACCCTTCCCGATGAACAGGACCCCCGTTTCGACCGTAGCGCTCCAACACAAGTCCGTTTCGTCCGTTTTGCGGTACGCCACACCCCTCCCGATCAACAGGACCCCCGTTTCGACCGTAGGAGGTCCATTTCGTCCGTTTTGCGGTACGCCACACCCCTCCCGATCAACAGGATCCCCGTTTCGACCGTAGAAGGTCCGTTTCTTCTATTTTGCGGTACACCAGACCCCTCCCGATCAACAGGACCCCATTCCGAATGTAGGAGGTCTGTTTCCTCCGTTGTGCGGTATGCCAGGCCTCGTTTCCATCGCCTGTTCCGTCCAAGCCCTCCCGATGAACACGACTACGCATTCCGTTCCGACCCAGCCGGTTGGCTCCCACGCGTTCCATTGCCTCCCGATGAACTCGACGCATTCCGTTGCCTCCCCATGAACACGACGCATTCCGTTGCCTCCCCATGAACACGACGACGACGTTGTTTCTCTGTTTCGACCCAGCCATGTACACGAGCCCTGGCCGTACGTATGCGCGAGTAGGCGTTCGAGACCCCGCCCGTATGTACACATACATGGCCGTATTTTCTTTCTTGCACCCTGGCCGCTGTACGTACGTGTACATGCTATGTGCGCGCCTCTACTATGACATGTGCACGCCTCTACATCCACCAGTATATATGTACGCACACGTTCGCGACTAGAATGATAACACTACGTACGCTTCGACCAGGTGGGTCCCGACTGTCAGGCACTTCCTTGCCTGCAAAGATGTAGCTGGTGGGTCCCAGCAGTTAGGGGGGCGAATCGTTTTTTTTGCCCGGACACACTTCCTTGCGTGCGAAGATGTAGCTGATGGGTCCCAGCAGTCAGGGGGAAACGTTTTTTTTGCGAAATACAGTGGCCCGTCCGGTGGGTCCCAGCTGTCAGGTGGAGGAATCAATATTTTCCGCGTAATAAGGAGGCACTTCCTTGCTGCGGCCGTGGACCCAGCTGTCAGCCTCTCCACGTACAGTCCACGTCCGATGGAAGTCGTTCCTTGACCATGTTGACCATGCCGCACCGAGAGCACCAGGGCGGTGGACGACGGTGAGGCCTAGGAAGGTGATGACGGGGAGCCGGGGAAGACGCGGTAGTGGAAGCCCGCGCGGAGAGGAGTACGAGGGTTCACTGGTTCGGCTGCGGTGTGAGGCTGCCGTCGCCGCAGGGCCTGGCCAGCGGTGGGAATAGTAGGGGGTGGTGAGGCCTCCGCGGCAGCACAACCGGCCACGGGAGGCAGGAGCATGCGGCGCGACTGGCGCTGCTTTGGGTGGCTGGAGCAAGAAGACCAGAGGTTGAAGAAGCACTACGGCCGTTGGATGGACATCGTACGGTCACTGGAGGTAGAATCGTTCATATTGACTAAAGTTGACAAAGGCCCCCATCCCAGTCAACTTAGTAGGCCCACAAGTCAGCCTCCCACCATGGTGGGTCCCAGCTAGCAGGGGGAGTATTCATTTTTTTTGTGCGTAATAAGGAGGCACTTCCGGTGGATCCGAGCTGACAGCGGGGGGAACGTTTTTTGCGAAATACGTTGGCCCGTCCGGTGGGTCCCAGCAGTTAGGGGGGAAACATTTTTTTCGCGAAATAAGGTGGCCCGTCCGGTGGGTCCCTGCTGTCAGGTGGAGGAATAATTATTTTGCGCGTAATAAGGAGGCACTTCCTTGCGGCCGCCTGGACCCAGCTGTCAGACTCTCCACATACAGTACTCTTCCGATGGAAGTCGGTCGTTGACCACGTTGACCACGCCGCGCCGAGAGCACCAGGGCGGTGGTCTGGACGACGGTGGGGCCTAGGAAGGGGACGACGCAGCAGTGGAAGCCCACATGAAGAGGAGGACGAGGGTTCACTGGTTCGGTTGCGGTGTGAGGCTGTCGTCGCCGCAGAACAACAGGGGGTGTGGGTGAGTAGAGGGATGGCCTGGCCAGCGGTGGGAGTAGTACGGGGCGGTGAGGCCTCCGCGGCATCACAGCCGGCCACGAGAGGCAGGAGCACGCGACACGATCGGCGTTGCTTTGGGTGGCTGGAGCAAGAAGACCAGAGGTTGAAGAAGCACTACGGCTGTTGGATCGACATCGTACGATCACTGCAGCTAGAATCGTTTATATTGACTAAGTTGACAAAGCCCTTGGTACGCGTCAACTTAGTAGGCCCACAGCTCGGATTTGGCAGAGAACATATAGCCCATTTGCGATTTGTAAGAATGTACAGCCCGTTTTTTAATTCTAATGGAATTTACTACAGCCCATTTATAGTTTGTTAAAAGTACAGCCCAACTTCTAGCTAGGACAACGATTAATAATTTCAAACAACCGCTCAAAACAGAATTCAAAAAAAATTCCCACATTTTGATGGGATCCGAAATATTTTTATCCGAAATTTCTAGTCATGTTAAATATAATTTCAAAATAAAGTTGTATTACGTTAAAATCCAACGAAATATTGCACGTGCAACAAGAAATGAAATTAAAATTTTCAAATTCCAAAAATAATATATTTTTCAAACTAATTACGTGTTTGGTGCATAGTACCTATCCAGTTATTATAATTACATCCCATTTATTATTTATTAAAGTCCATTTTCTTGTTAAGCCTAATGCATACCTCCTAGGAAAGTTTGAAGCCCAGCGGGGCGGAGAATACCAAGTTGACCCGGATATTGTGTACAACTGACGGCCCAGTTGCATTGCTGATGTTGAAAAAAAGGCCTGTGTAGTACAGTACAACCTAACATGGTTACTCGGCCCACATTCAGCCATGCAGGAAAGGCCCAAACAAGGCTTCTGTACAACTTTTTGAAGTCACTAAGCTCAATTAATAACTTAAGAAAAAAGTTAGATTACAGTGGAACCTAATTAAAAGCTGTCACGAGCAAATAAATAATTCAATGGGTCCCACTTGTGCGTGTGCTCGTGTGTGCGTGTGTGTGTATGAGAGAGAGAGAGATAGAGAGAGAGAGACCCATCGGTCGATGCTCGTAAATACATCTTTCAGCCACATGCATTATTGATGCTCAGTAAAAACTTATATAGTTGACACAATCATATAGAACATCATAGCACACTGAACTTGCATACAAAAATTTCACGCAGGCGGCACAATCAGGATGGAAGCAGTGGATCACTACGGGAAGGGCTATGTTGAAACCAACGAAGTTGTACATAACGGTTCATCGTCTTTATTAATGACGGGGAAATATCTTGAGTGTTGTGTAAAGAAAACAGACAGACAGCACAATAAGTTCTGCTAGCACATAAAGTTGACGTACAACCCTTTCTAAAAAAAGTTCAGGTACAAAATTAGAACAGGTCACAATCAAATGTACTGGCATATCAGTGCTTCACACGCATAGCTCGGATTTAACTAGTATCTGACAAGATTCAGTTGTTACTTCAAATTAAAGCATATCCAGGAGCCAGCCCTGCCTCTTCTCCCAAAGAAGCAGTGGCCTCCGCTGCACGATGGAGTAGGCCATGTGCCATCCATCGTTCCGAGCAACACGGGGAAAGTCTAACGTTGACTCCTGTAATGGACGTCGTCGGCGGACCCTGGCACCAGCGGCGGCGGCAGGACTTCGATTGATGGATTGACCACTTCTTCGACATGCACGAACACTCGATACAGGTACATCCCTAACATGGTCCGCGGCGGCCTTGGTGGCGACGAATAGTACAACCCTGGTTCCTGCACTGGTATCTCAACACCAATCACCTTCGGTATGGTGGACGACTTCTTCATCCATGCCATAACCTCAGAGCCCAGCTGTCTGGAGGAACAAACATACTTACGAGATCACCTCCAAGGTAGTTGATAAGCTCGTTCATGGACTCGCTGTTCCAAGCACGTCGAGGCATGCCGTGGAAGGTAAGCTTTGTTAAAAACTCAAGCTCATAGGGCACCGAGCCCCATCCTGGGTTCCACCGATCAAAGCTCACTAGCGCGCCATCGCAGAACAAACAGCAGGAAGATTCGAACACACAACTGCAGTCGAAAGTTGTCCGGAACCTGACGAAGAAATCAGCCGGTGGCAGACAGACTTTGACGAGCAAGTCACTTATTTGGATGTCGTGCGCAATGCCAAGAGCTTTGACAAGGTCGTCCGGCGAGATGGGAGGCCGGTCACTGTTGATGGTTACCATCAGCACTTTGCCGGCAAACTGGTCGTCAAGCGCGGCCAAGCCACTGTTGAGCGACAGCACGCAGCGACCGAAGGCAGGACTAACCAAATTCTCATGCATGCCCAATCAACACCCTGCCGCGATGCATGCAGTGGTCGTTCCGGTGCATCAAGGACGGCATGCAGATCGTTCCACACTTGAGAAGAGGAAAAATGGAAAGGTAGAATGCGGCAGCAGAGGAAGAGAACGCCGGCTAACAAGGCTGGGAGGGGATCGAGCAGGAAGTTAATGCTCCATGCCTAAAGGTTTTGGGAAAACCTGGTTTTCATAAGGTGACTTATACTCACCTAAACGAAGGGAGTATTCCTTAACCAGAGAATGTTGTGTCTCCCACTCACGCGCTCAAAAAAAACTACGACACGTTTTTTATCTATTTGCATAGGTCCCACCTATCAGGAAGGATGGGCACGTACACGAACAGGTACGACTCATCAGTCTACCCGCATAGCCTTTTCGTTTAGTCTACCTAGTCGTCTAATCAACCGCCTGCACGCCACTTCTCCCATTTACTTCTCCATCAGGAACCAATTCTCCTCGGCTTCTTCACCTCCCCTTCATCTTCATTTGCATCCAAACCCCACTGCGTTCACATTGTTTTAACCTCTTTAAATAATCACCTACTACTTCAGTTAGACTACGCATCTAATCCTAATTCTCCAAACCATAGCCCTCCGTTCCAGCGGTTCCAAATGGCGGAAGAGATCGAGATGCAGGTTTTTAGCGTCCAACATGTCCTCATCGAAGGCTCGATGCGCATAGTTGCCACCGTCACCATCCACCCAAGGGTTGTTCGGCAGTGGATCAACAATGTATAAATCTCCCTCGAAAAGGTAGAGACGAGGGTCATCGGTCTCGACGCAGAGTACACGGAGCGTGCCCCTGGGAAGATCCAGCGCGCCGCCGTCCTTCAGCTGTGCCATGAAGATGATGTTTTGGTGTACCACATCATACACTCGCCCTCCATACCACGTGAGCTTCACGATTTCTTGTCTCGGGAGGACGTATACTTCTGTGGGGCAGCCATCGAAGGGGACAAACAGAAGTTGGAGCCGTACAACCTTGATTTGAAAAGCATCGCTGACCTACAAACCAGAATCAAAATTCCTGTAGAAGATTGTGATAAACACACACCATCCCTATTCGACGTAGAAAATTTTGTGCTCGGTACAAATCTTCAGAAGGGTGACGAGACGGTGGCATTAAGGTCGTCTGGATGGGAGAAGAAGAAGAAGAAGAAGGAGAAGGAGAAGGAGAAGGAGGAGAAGGAGGAGAAGGAGGAGAAGGAGAAGAAGGAGAAGGAGAAGGAGAAGGAGGAGAAGGAGGAGAAGGAGGAGAAGGAGAAGAAGGAGAAGGAGAAGTAGGAGAAGGAGAAGAAGAAGG
>NC_041390.1:452136906-452165195 GCF_002162155.2 Triticum dicoccoides | reverse complement strand
AGAAGGAGAAGGAGAAGGAGAAGGAGAAGGAGGAGAAGGAGAAGGAGAAGGAGAAGGAGAAGGAGAAGGAGAAGGAGAAGGAGAAGGAGAAGGAGAAGGAGAAGGAGAAGGAGAAGGAGAAGGAGAAGGAGAAGGAGAAGGAGAAGGAGAAGGAGAAGGAGAAGGAGAAGGAGAAGGAGAAGGAGAAGAAGAAGAAGAAGCAGAAGAAGAAGAAGAAGAAGAAGAAGAAGAAGAAGAAGAAGAATCTGGTGGAATGTAAGGTTAGGCAAGTTTGATTAACTTAGGTGAGTGTTTGGTTCAAGCCATACCTTAGGCAAGCCACACTAAGGCCCCACATGACATACACACAAAAAATGTGGCAAGATTCCCTTAGGCTTGCCAACTTGTGGCTCTCATTTTTTTGAAGAACTAATAACTTTGCCTAAGCTTAGTTGTGGCAAAGTTAGTCATGAATTAAGTTCAACCATGGAGTCTTCTAGATTATACATGTGGCAGAATCTGGTGGATGATATCCAACGGCCAGTAGTGCTCGGATTTGCCATCTTTGTACCGTCGGATTGGCTTCATCCAACGACCAACTTTCAAAGATTTTCACACACTATATATGGGGTATAGATATAGATGTGTCTGTCCGTTGCAATGGATCCAAAGTATATCTATTTAGTGGAGTGCACTCTAAACACATTATCTATTTATTTTTCTCTAACCTTCCGTAGCAATGCAACCAAGCCACACAAGCTTCATGGGTGCCCCCACATCATATTATTCATACTACGTTGATTGAAAAAAAGATAAATCACCCAAAACAAGATCTTCCCTTTTTTGTTCCTACGATGTTGTGTCGTGCACGTACCTACTAGTTGTATAGTGGTAGTACTAGTAATATAGTATTAGGAGTACAAACTTGGTACTAGTAGGAGTAGTACTAGTACGGAATGCTCCTACTCTATCAACGAGCCCCGTCTGACACCAAATTTCTTGGCTTCCGTGCTACAGCTAGATCTTCCCCTTGTTTCTGTTTTCCAACCCGGCGGTGGGCGGGGTGTTGGTTTGCTCAAGGCGGTCCCACATGAAAGTGAAAATGCTAGGCAGCACGCCTTCCCTAAGCTATGTGTCGTGTCGGACGGGCCGTGTTGTACTCCCGATTCCCGGGCGTGTGGGGGTGCGACGCGAACGTGACAGGCCTTTTCCTTTTACCAGCAATGTGCCCGTGTGTTGGGACGGATCCAAAGTAGTAGAATAGTAGTATTTGTTCACAAACTTGAAAGAAATCACTATTGTTTTGATATACTCCTAATATATTACTCCCTCCGTACCTAAATATTTGTCTTCTTTGAGATTTCAAATGGACTATCACATACGGATTATATAGACATATTCTAGTGTTTCTAGCAAGATGCACGCGCGTTGCACGAAGTTGATGGAAAAGGTAAGCACAACTTATAAATTAACGGATGGAGTACTAGTTACAGTGATGCATATAATTAAGCAAAGGGATCGCACATGTCAGTATTGACTGGAACGAGAATGCAACAGCACAATAAGAATTAAGGCCACGATGATGTGATTGCAGTGGTGGTTACAGAAGGCAAGAAGAAAGATGGATCCACGAACGTACGACCTCCTCCTCCTCAACTTAGTGCGCCAGGCCACCGACCGGCTGCTAAGGAGCGGCGGCTTTTGTGGTGAGGTCGAGGTGCTTCTCAGCAAAGGCATCCAAGGCTTCCAGCCGGTTGAGGAAGGCCAACGTCGTAGCGTCCTGACTGCCCTTGTAGATACCTATGTACACGATTTCCTCGTACACGTGGATGTGTAGGTCGACGAATTCTTGAAGGGCGAGGCGCCTCGCGGCGAGCGCGGCCTCTAGGTGGACATTCTTCGTGGCGTCGGCGGGCAGTCGCAGGGCCACCAGTGCTTGAAAGAGGTTCCGGCCATGGAGGCCGATTAGGGTGGCAGGCAATGAGGAGCCCGGGCGCATGGGCTGGAGGAGTACGGCGATGTCGTCCGCGAGCTTCTTGAGGACGGTGAACTTGTTGCTGGTGGCAACGATCATCTGGTCCAACTGAGAGTCGTAGTTGGCGTCGACGGCGGCCATCCACCAGCCGGTCTCCAACACCGTCTAGAGACAATCCTCGGCGCCATGCCGCAGGCCGGCATCGTGGACCATCAGGCGCCGCCGCTGGCCGCTCACGCGCTTCACCGCCATGGGTCTGGTGTGAGATCTTTTGGGCTTAGTGTAGGTGCTTAGGCAAATGCTTAGGTGCGTATGATGTGGTAGATGCATTGGAATGGAGGGGCGCCTTTATATGAGGGCAATGATGGCAAACTGCGTTGCATTCACATCGTGCAGCCTCTTTTCCCGGACCTCCTCCCATTACTTCCCTCATGCATAAATTGAAGGAGTATGCATTGGACGTTCAACATATCAAGAACTGCTATCCCTCCCTCGTCTGCATTAAAGCCGTATCGGGAACTGCGTCGCCCGTCAAATCGAATACTCCCTCTCTATATGTACCACCTTTTTTAATTTCAAGTTTTGCTCCATGGCACAATCTATCGATACTACTACTGTACAAAAGTGGAGTATATATATTTTTTTAAAGGCTAGAGGGTGGGGCAGTCTAGCTCGGTCGGTTTCATGAGAGGCGAGGGCCTTTGTGATTTGACGGCTCATTACTGCTGTCAAATCGAATAGTATTGCGTCGCCCGCTGCACGCCCGGCGCCTCCATTAAACCCCTCCGTTAAACCCGCATGCAAACCGAGAATCCTACTCCGGCCACACGTCCATTCATGAGCGGGCCGGAATTAAACGCAACACCGGCCGAGCTCCTCCCGTCCGCCCTCAGTTTAAACGAGGCCAGACGCCGGCCAAGCTCCTACCATCCGCCCTCTATTTACACGAGGCCAGACAGACAGCGGGCAAGAATCGCACCCCTCCGCCGCTCCCCCATCTCCTCCTTCACCATTTTCTCCACTCTTCCGATGAGCCGTTCTCCGGCATATTACCCGGCTGGGTGACCCGCCGAGCCCTCCGGATACGGGCAAGGCCGCTCGGTGCTTCACCAACCTCGCCTAGCCCGACGGAGCCAGTTGCCGCCCCAAGCAGGCGCGTGGTTCAGCAACTCGCCGCTCCAGTTCAGCTTGATGAGGAGTGGCGAGTTGCTCCATGCTGGCACGGCGGCGAGCATGCCAATATGGGCGCCGTCTCTGCCGCGTCGTACCGCGCCACCAGTGTCTGCGGTGGCCGCGCCTCCCGTTCCCGCGACAGCGCCATGCAGGCAGAGACAGAAGTCGGGTGCGTGGAGAGCGACGAGTCGGTGGCCAGATTGTCCGTGTCCGCCGCCATCATCGAGGAGAAGTAGAACACGGGAAGCCGCCGCCACTTGGGACCCATGAAGGCCACCGCCAAGGCGACGACCGCGGATGCAGGTGGTTTCTTTGTTGCTTCGTCTCTTCCGAGGACCTTCGTCGACCCCTCAAGTGTCTGACGGACATGAGGAAGACAAAGAGATCCGCGGGCGGCCATTTAGAACTAAAATAGTCTAGATACATCCATTTCTAGGACAAGTATTTCCGGACGGAGGGAGTATTAATTATACAAGAGAGCCGGATTGGCACCTCTTAGTTCATGTAAATGTAATGAAATCCATCATGTTTATATGAAGATCCGGCTTTTTTATACGAAATCCTTCATGCTTATATGAAATCAGTCCGTGTTTGCACGAATTTCATTTGGTTGGTTAGAGTTGTAAAAATGTATGCCGATGGCGTTTGATGTCGTCCTCCGCTTAAGGAGGCGGGAGGAAATTTGCCGGCTGCCGTTGGAGATGCTCTTTATGATGGAAATAATAGAGTGACATCCAATCCATTTGAGTTAATTGCATGTATGATTGTCCCTCTATAAAAAGTTAATTGCATGTACAGTGTACACGTGACTTGCAGGGTGGCTACAACTTCGTACAGAAAGTTAAAAAGAAACAAGTCCATCCTTAATCTTGTATTCTAAGTACTCTGTGGGTTCCACTGTTAGTACAGTAGCGAAAGAAGTATATATTAAATAAGTAGAGTAATATATAATATAAAAATATAAAGTTAAAAGACAGAATTCGAACTCATGTCATCGCGTTGCGAGCATCCGGCGCTAACCAGCCCAGCACATTTTTGTTGTAAATCATGCTGGAGATATATCTCCATGTCTACTCTTATATATACTCCATTCGTTCCTAAATATTTGTCTTTTTCAGATTTCAAATGGACTACCACATACGGATGTGTATGTAGACATATTTTATAGTGTAGATTCACTCATTTTGCTCCATATGCCTTTTCAAGAAGGGGTTAGATTTGTCCTTAATTTATTTATGAGGTATCCAGATGGCACTGCATGATACGTCTCCAATGTATCTATAATTTTTGACTGCTCCATGCTATATTATCTACTGTTTTGGACTATAGTGGGCTTTATTTTCCACTTTTATATTACTTTTGGGACTAACCTATTAACCGGAGGCCCAGCCCAGAATTGCTGTTTTTTGCCTATTTCAGTGTTTCGAAGAAACGGAATATCAAACGGAGTCCAAACGGAATAAAACCTTTGGGAACATGATTTTCTCGCCGAACGTGATCTAGGAGACTTGGATCCTACTCCAAGGAGTCAAAGAGGCGGTCATGAGGGTGGGGGGCGCCCCCCCCTAGGGCGCGCCCCCTGCCTCGTGGGCCCCTCGATGCTCCACCGACGTACTCCTTCCTCCTATACATACCTATGTACCCCCAAATGAACAGAAATGGAGCCAAAAATCTAATTCCACTGCCGCAACTTTCTGTATCCACGAGATCCCATCTTGGGGCCTGTTCCGGAGCTCCGCCGGAGAGGGCCGTCATCACGGAAGGCTTCTACATCATCATAGCCCCTTCGATGAAGTGTGAGTAGTTTACCACAGACCTTCGGGTCCATAGTTAGTAGCTAGATGGCTTCTTCTCTCTTTTTGGATCTCAATACAAAGTTCTCGCCCTCTCTTGTGGAGATCTATTCGATATAATCTTCTTTTTGCAGTGTGTTTGTTGAGACCGATGAATTGTGGGTTTATGATCAAGTCTATCTATGAATAATATTTGAATCTTCTCTGAATTCTTTTATGTATGATTGGTTATCTTTGCAAGTCTCTTCGAATTATCCGTTTGGTTTAGCCAACTAGATTGGTAGTTCTTGCCATGGGAGAAGTGCTTAGCTTTGGGTTCGATCTTGCGGTGTCCTTTCCTAGTGAGAGAAGGGGCAGCAAGGCACGTATTGTATCGTTGCCATCAAGGATAACAAGATGGGGTTTATTTCATATTGCATGAATTTATCTCTCTACATCATGTCATCTTGCTTAAGGCGTTACTCTGTTTTTAACTTAATACTCTAGATGCATGCTGGGTAGCGGTCGATGAGTGGAGTAATAGTAGTAGATGCAGAATCGTTTCGGTCTACTTGTCACGGACGTGATGCCTATATACATGATCATGCCTAGATATTCTCATAACTATGCTCTATTCTGTCAATTGCTCAACAGTAATTTGTTCACCCACCGTAGAATACTTATGCTCTTGAGAGAAGCCACTAGTGAAACCTATGGCCCCCGGGTCTATTCTCATCATATCAATCTCCATCACTTTAATCTTGTTTTGCTTTTTACTTTGCCTTTACTTTTTACTTTGCATCTTTATACCAAAAATACCAAAAATATTATATCTATCAGATCTCACTCTCATAAGTGACCGTGAAGGGATTGACAACCCCTAATCGCGTTGGTTGTGAGTAGCTATCGTTTTGTGCAGGTACGAGGGACTTGAGCGTGGCCTCCTACTAGATTGATACCTTGGTTCTCAAAAACCGAGGGAAATACTTACGCTACTTTGCTGCATCATCCCTTCCTCTTCGGGGAAAACCAACGCAAGCTCAAGAGGTAGCAAGAAGGATTTCTAACGCTGTTGCCGGGGAGGTTCGCGCAAGTCAAGATTTGACTCCCGTCAACGAGCCATTTCTGGCGTCGTTGCCGGGGAGTCTACGCAAAAGTCAACATACCAAGTACCCATCACAATCCCTATCTCTCGCATTACATTATTTGCCATTTGCCTCTTGTTTTCCTCTCCCCCACTTCACCCTTGCCGTTTTATTCGCCCTCTCTATCTCTATCCTCCCTCTCTTTTTCTATTTGCCTCTTTTCCCTCGCCATGTCAGAACCGAAAAGAGTTGGGAGTTCTCTCCCAAGTTCTAGTGCTTTAGACAATCCTGCTATCTTATCTAAACTCATAAATCGGAATGCTATGGAACAACTTGCCGGAGTTACCAATGAGAACCTTAGTAATTTTGATGAAGATGATTCTGGAATTTTTCGTTATTTACTTGATGAATCTTTGAAAGATGCTTGGGATAGGCTGTTAAGGATCCGGGCTAGCTATGTACCCCAATATCAAATTGAGGTTTACTTAAAAAGCTTTTATGTTGGGCTACCCGCTTCGTTCAAACAAGTTTTAGATTCTATTTTCGAGGGGGGTTTTCTTAAAGGGGACCCCATAGATACCTATGAGAGGATGAAAACTATATTTGGGCACCCCATTAATGAGAAAGCTGAAATCACATCTCTCTTGCTTTCTTACCAAAACGAATCTATTAAAGAGATAAAAGCTAGCCTAGATGCCAATTTCTGCAACATTCTTAATCTTTCTTCTACCATTAATGGACATGTACTCTGTCAAAATAGAAAGATTAATTCCATAGATAACAAGTTTGCTCTCTTTTTCTTTAAAACCAAAGATGGCAATACCTAGATCTATCCTCGCTTTTATGCC
The DNA here is from genome assembly GCF_002162155.2 of Triticum dicoccoides. Classification (NCBI taxonomy): domain Eukaryota; kingdom Viridiplantae; phylum Streptophyta; class Magnoliopsida; order Poales; family Poaceae; genus Triticum; species Triticum dicoccoides. The sequence goes on along the minus strand of NC_041390.1, from coordinate 452,158,363 downwards.
TAGCTAGGGGCGTTAAACGATAGCGCTTGTTGGGAGGCAACCCAATTTTATTTTTATTCCTTGCTTTTTGCTCCTGTTTAGTAATAAATAAATTATCGAGCCTATGTTTTGGTTATGTTTTTTGTGTTTAATTAGTGTTTGTGTCAAGTAGAACCGTTGGGAGGACTTGGGGAAAGTCTTGTTGAACTTGCTGTAAAAAAACAGAAACTTTAGCGCTCACGAGAACTGCTGTCATTTTTATTTCAAGAGTGATATTTAGTTAATTCCTTTTGAAGATGATTAATAGATAAATTAATCACGTCCAGAAATTTATTTTAGAATTTTTGGGGTTCCAGATATTGCGCTAGCTACAGATTACTACAGACTGTTCTGTTTTTGACAGATTCTGTTTTTCGTGTGTTGTTTGCTTATTTTGATGAATCTATGGTTAGTAAAATAGTTTATAACCCATAGAGAAGTTGCAATACAGTAGGTTTAACACCAATATAAATAAAGAATGAGTTCATTACAGTACCTTGAAGTGTTCTTTTGTTTTCTTTCGCTAACAGAGCTCACGAGTTTTCTACTTTAAGTTTTGTGTTGTGAAGTTTTCAAGTTTTGGGTGAATTCTTTTGATGGATTATGGAACAAGGAGTGGCAAGAGCCTAATCTTGGGTATGCCCATGGCACCCCAAAGATAATCCAAGGACACCAAAAAGTCAAAGCTTGGGGATGCCCCGGAAGGCATCCCCTCTTTCGTCCACTTCTATCGGTAATTTACTTGGAGCTATATTTTTATTCACCAACATGATATGTGTTTTGCCTGGAGCGTCTTGTATTATTTGTGTCTTTGTGATTTAGTATGCCACAATCATCCTTGCTGTACACACCTTTTGATAGAGCCATACATGAATTAAAATTTGATAGGATACTCCATGTGCTTCACTTATATCTTTTGAGCGTTATAATTTTGCTCTATGTGCTTCACTTATATCTTTTGAGCTATGTAATTTTGCTCTATGTGCTTCACTTAGATCTTTTAGAGAACGATGGTGGATTTGTTTTAAAGAAACTATTGATCTCTTATGCTTCACTTAAATTATTTTGAGAGTCTTAATAGCATGGTAATTTGCTTAATAATAATATGCTTGGTATTCAAGATTTGTGAAACTCTATTTTGAGTGTGTAGAATACTAAGAAAAGATTGAAACATGATAATTGTTTTGAGATATGGAGGTGATAATATTAAAGTCATGCTAGTTGAGTAGTTGTGAATTTAAAGAATACTTGTGTTAAGGTTTGTGATTCCCGTAGGATGCATGTATGGTGAACCGTTATGTGATGAAGTTGGAGCATGATTTATTTATTGATTGTCTTCATTATGAGTGGCGGTCGGGGACGAGCGATGGTCTTTTCCTACCAATCTATCCCCCTAGGAGTATGCGCATAATACTTTGCTTTGATAACTTCTAGATTTTTGCAATAAGTATATGAGTTCTTTATGACTAATGTTGAGTCGATGGATTATACGCACTCTCACCCTTCCACCTTTGCTAGCCTCTCTAATACCGCGCACCTTTCGCCGGTATCATACACCTACCATATACCTTCCTTAAAACAGCCACCATACATACCTATTATGGCATTTCCATAGCCATTCCGAGATATATTGTCATGCAACTTTCCACCATCTAGTTTATCATGACACATTCATCATTGTCATATTCCTTAGCATGATCATGTAGTTGACATAGTATTTGTGGCAAAGCCACCGTTCATAATTTTTTCATACTTGTCACTCTTGATTCATTGCATATCCCGGTACACCGCCGGAGGCATCCATATAGAGTCATACTTTGTTTTAGAATCGAGTTGTAATCATTGAGTTGTAAATAAATAAAAGTGTGATGATCATCATTTAATAGAGCATTGTCCCAAAAAAGGAGAGAAAGGCCAAAAAAAAGAAGGCCCCCAAAAAAAGAAAATAAATAAAAAGGGGAATGCTACTATCCTTTTACCACACTTGTGCTTCAAAGTAGCACCATGATCTTCATAGTAGAGAGTCTCTCATGTTATCACTTTCATATACTAGTGGGAATTTTACATTATAGAACTTGGCTTGTATATTAGAATGATGGGCTTCCTCAAATTTCCCTAGGTCTTCATGAGCAAGCAAGTTGGATGCACACCCACTTAGTTTCTTTTTGAGCTTTCATATACTTATAGCTCTAGTACATCCGTTGCATGGAAATCCCTACTCACTCACATTGATATCTATTGATGGGCATCTCCATAGCCCGTTGATACGCCTAGTTGATGTGAGACTATCTTCCCCTCCTTTTTGTCTTCTCCACAACCACCATTCTATTCCACCTATAGTGCTATATCCATGGCTCACGCTCATGTATTGCGTGAAGATTGAAAAAGTTTTGAAAAAGTTAGAGTATGAAACAATTGCTTGGCTTATCATCGGGGTTGTGCATGATTTAAATACTTTGTGTGGTGAAGATAGAGCATAGCCAGACTATGTGATTTTGTAGGGATAACTTTCTTTGGCCATGTTATTTTGAGAAGACATAATTGCTTTGTTAGCATGCTTGAAGTATTATTATTTTTATGTCAATATGAACTTTTGTCTTGAATCTTTCGAATCTGAATATTCATATCACAATTAAGAATATTTTCATTGAAATTATGCCAAGTAGCACTCCGCATCAAAAATTCTCTTTTTATCATTTACCTACTCGAGGACGAGAAGGAATTAAGCTTGGGGATGCCTGATACGTCTCCAACGTATCTATAATTTTTGATTGCTCCATGCTATATTATCTACTGTTTTGGACTATATTGGGCTTTATTTTCCACTTTTATATTACTTTTGGGACTAACCTATTAACCGGAGGCCCAGCCCAGAATTGTTGTTTTTTTGCCTATTTCAGTGTTTCGAAGAAACAGAATATCAAACGAAGTCCAAATGGAATAAAACCTTCGGGAACATGATTTTCTCGCCGAACGTGATCCAGGAGACTTGGACCCTACCCCAAGGAGTCAAAGAGGCGGTCACGAGGGTGGGGGGCGCCCCCCAGGGCGCGCCCCCTGCCTCGTGGGCCCCTTGATGCTCCACCGACATACTCCTTCCTCCTATATATACCTACGTACCCCCAAACGAATAGAAACGGAGCCAAAAACCTAATTCCACCACCGCAACTTTCTGTATCCACGAGATCCCATCTTCGGGCCTGTTCCGGAGCTCCGCCGGAGAGGGCCGTCATCACGGAGGGCTTCTACATCATCATAGCCTCTCTGATGAAGTGTGAGTAGTTTACCTCAGACCTTCGGGTCCATAGTTAGTAGCTAGATGGCTTCTTCTCTCTTTTTGGATCTCAATACAATGTTCTCCCCCTCTCTTGTGGAGATCTATTCGATGTAATCTTCTTTTTACGGTGTGTTTGTCGAGACCGATGAATTGTGGGTTTATGATCAAGTCTATCTATGAATAATATTTGAATCTTCTCTGAATTCTTTTATGTATGATTGGTTATATTTGCAAGTCTCTTCGAATTATCCGTTTGGTTTGGCCAACTAGATTGGTAGTTCTTGCCATGGGAGAAGTGCTTAGCTTTGGGTTCGATCTTGCGGTGTCCTTTCCCAGTGACAGAAGGGGTAGCAAGGGACGTATTGTATCATTGCCATCGAGGATAACAAGATGGGGTTTATTTCATATTGCATGAATTTATGTCTCTACATCATGTCATCTTGCTTAAGGCGTTACTCTATTTTTAACTTAATACTCTAGATGCATGCTGGATAGCGGTCGACGAGTGGAGTAATAGTAGTAGATGCAGAATCGTTTCGGTCTACTTGTCACGGACGTGATGCCTATATACATGATCATGCCTAGATATTCTCATAACTATGCTCTATTCTGTCAATTGCTCAACAGTAATTTGTTCACCCACCGTAGAATACTTATGCTCTTGAGAGAAGCCACTAGTGAAACCTATGGCCCCGGGGTCTATTCTCATCATATCAATCTCCATCACTTTAATCTTATTTTGCTTTTTTACTTTGCCTTTACTTTTCACTTTGCATCTTTATACCAAAAATATTATATCTATCAGATCTCACTCTCGTAAGTGACCGTAAGGGATTGACAACCCCTAACCGCGTTGGTTGCGAGTAGCTATCGTTTTGTGCAGGTACGAGGGACTTGAGCGTGGCCTCCTACTGCATTGACACCTTGGTTCTCAAAAACTGAGGGAAATACTTACGCTACTTTGCTGCATCATCCCTTCCTCTTCGGGAAAAACCAACGCAAGCTCAAGAGGTAGCACTGCACCGCCAAGAAAAGAGGATAACATCAAAATTATGGACTACTTTTTTGAGTATGTTGGTAAGGTCCGGTCATAGTCACTTGTTGAAATCTCTAAAAAGACAAATACCCTCTCCGTCCGGAAATACTTGTCATCAAAATGGATAAAAGGAAATGTATCTAGACATATTTTAGTTTTAGATACATCTCTTTTTATCCATTTTGATGACAAGTATTGTCGGACGGAGAGAGTAGAAAACAGAGTTGGTGATGATGGTGTGCGTGCCATCCTGCAATATAGGTCGTCGGATTTATATCTAACGGATAGGAAAGAAACTATGGCAATTTTGCAAAAATATACCCACACGTCTCTCCATGTTCGCAAATAAGGCCTTCCCTCGTTCAACCTTTTCTCTCACAAAATAAACTACTCATACAAATGCATCTTGATGTTCCGTGCAACGCACGGGCAGCTAGCTAATTTCTTTTAAAATAGTTGCTGTGATAATTGGGTTGAAGTGATATATTTTTTGTCTGCCCCGAATGATTTCGGATTGACTAGTATTAACAAAGAAAAGGTTGCCTTGTTAATTAACAGAAAACAAGGTGAAAACTATCACATGAGGCCGGTAAAAACAAGGCACACTGGGTTCAGCGTCATCGTCACTACAGTTGTGCGCGCGCGAGAAGTCTACATATCGAGGGGGATACCGAGCGAGGCACCGAGACACAATGTTTGAGAGAGAAACCAGTTGACAGATTATGATCAGATCGAGTTGTCACCCTTCTGCTGTCATTGTTGGGGGGAGGGAGAGCAAGACGTATCGAGAGTGTGCGCGGTAGGCACAGAGGCACAACTAGCGAGTGTGTGTGCGTGTGTTTGAAAGAGGAGTAGATAGATTATTATCAAGATCGATGTGCCACCCTACTCCTTCGGTGCCGGGTAGTGTGTGCGTGTGTATGTTTGAGAGAGAAGCCAATCAATAGATTAGTATCAAGATTGAGGTGTCACCCTACTCCTTTGGTGTTGGGAATTGTGGGCGTGTGGGGGGGGGGGGCAGTGACACTCACATATCTCTACTCTTATAAAAAACAGAGTTGGTGATGATGGTGTTCCTGCCATCCTGCAATATAGGCCATCCGATTTATATCCGACGGACAGGAAGGAAACTATGGCAATTTTGCAAAAAGATACCCACACCCCTCTCCACATTTGCAAATAAGGCATTCCCTTGTTCATCCTTTTCTCCCACAAGATAAACTTCTCATACAAATGCATCTTGATGTTCCATGCAACGCATGGTCATCTTGCTAGTGGGGAGAAGGAGTTTGTGTGACACATATTGTGACGCCCCCGATTCAATCATACACTAATCATACACGCAAACGTGTACGTTGAAGATCAGGGACTCACGGGAAGATATCACAACACAACTCTACAAATAAATTAAGTCATACAAGCATCATATTACAAGCCAGGGGCCTCGAAGGCTCAAATACAAGAGCTCGATCATAGACGAGTCAGCAGAAGCAACAATATATGAGTACAGACATAAGTTAAACAAGATTGCTTAAGAAGGCTAGCACAAACTGGGATACAGATCGAAACAGGCACAGGCCTCCTACCTGGGATCCTCCTAAACTACTCCTAGTCGTCGTCAGCGGGCTGCACATAGTAGTAGGCACCTCTAGTGTAGTAGGAGTCGTCGTCGACGGTGGTGTCTGGCTCCTGGGCTCCATCGTCTGGTCGCAGCAATCGGGTATAGAAAGGGAGAAAAGAGGGAGCAAAGCAACCGTGAGTACTCATCCAAAGTACTCGCAAGCAAGGAGCTACACTACATATGTATGCATTGGTATCAAATGGAATAAGGCTATCATATGTGGACTGAACTGCAGAATGCCGGAATAAGAGGGGGATAGCTAGTCCTATCAAAGACTACGCTTCTGGCCAGCTCCATCTTGCAGCATGTAGAAGAGAGCAGAAGGTAAGTCCACCAAGTAGCATCATGTAGCATAATCCTACCCGGTGATCCTCTGCTTGTGGCCCTGTTAGAGAGCGATCACCGGGTTGTATCTGGCACTTGAAAAGGGTGTGTTTTATTAAGTATCTGGTTCTAGTTGTCATAAGGTCCAGGTACAACTCCGGGTCGTCCTTTTACCAAGGGACACGGCTATTCGAATAGATTAACTTCCCTGCAGGGGTGCACCACGTTTCCCAACACGCTCGATCCCCTTTGTCCGGACACACTTTTCTGGGTCATGCCCGGCCTCGGAAGATCAACACGTCGCAGCCCTACCTAGGCACAACAGAGAGGTCAGCAGGCCGGTCTAAATCCTATGGCGCAGGAGTCTGGGCCCATCGCCCATTGCACACCTGCACGTTGCGTGGGCGGCCGGAGAGCAAACCTAGCAACCTCCATTACAAAGGAAGTTGCGTTATGCGGTCCAACCCGGCGCGCGCCGCTCAGTCACTGACGTCACGAAGGCTTCGGCTGATACCACGACGTCGAGTGCCCATAACTGTCCTCGCGTAGATGGTTAGTGCGTATAGGCCAGTAGCCAGACTCAGATCAAATACCAAGATCTCGATAAGCATGTTATTTTGAAATAACCACGGACGCCGACCAGGGCCAGGCCCACCTCTCTCCTAGGTGGTCTCAACCTGCCCTGTCGCTCCGCCACAAAGTAACAGTCGGGGGCCTTCGGGAACTCAGGCCCACCTCTACCGGGATGGAGCCACCTGCCCCTTCAGCCCCCAACATCGGAATCACTCGCGGGTACTCCTACGAGCCGACCCGAGTTTAATCACCACAAGTATCATATATAATGTATAAGTATATACCCGTGACCACCTCCCAAGTGATCACGGCCCGATAGTATAGCATGGCACACAGACAAGAATGTAGGGCCACTGATGATAATCTAGCATCCTATACTAAGCATTTAGGATTGCAGGTAAGGTATCAACAGTTGTAGCAACAATGACAGGCTATGCATCAGAATAGGATTAACGGAAAGCACTAACATGCTTCACTACTCTAATGCAAGCAGTATAGAGGAGAGTAGGCGATATCTGGTGATCAAGGGGGGGGGGGCTTGTCTAGTTACTCTGGCAAGAAGGGGTCGTCGTCAATGTAGTCGATCACAGGGGTATCGGCAACGGTCTCGGAGCCTACCAGAAAGAAGTAACGGAGGGGGAACACAATAAATAACAGAGCAAACAAATGTAACACAAAGCAAGACGCGGCAATACGTTGTGCTAGGGGAGACCTAACGCAGGGACAGGTGATACCGGCAAGGGGGAAAACATCCGGGAAAGTATTCCCGATGTTTCCCGTTTTCGGACAGACGGACCGGTGGGAAAAATTAAATGTTTTCTATGCTAGGAACGTGTGGCTGACAAACGGACCGCGTATTCGTATTCGTCTCGTCGTTTTGAGCAACTTTAATGTACAAAGTATTTTCATCCGAGTTACGGATTATTTTATATTAATTTTCAAAGTTTTATTTTTTTTAATTCCTAGTTTTATTTTATTTTGATTTAATCCGAATTGACCAAGTCAATTTGACTAGTCAAAAGGGGTAGGTTTGGCCCACATGTCATTGTCATAGGTGTAGATTACTTAGTCTAACTTAATTTAAACTAGGGGGGCACATGTCATTGTTTATATAGACTAATCAGCACTAAATTAGTACCTACCTAAACTAGCCCTAGTTAATCCTAGCCTAATTAAACCAGGGACCGGTCAGGGGCATAGCCAGCCGTGGCTGTGAACACACACGTTGCACACACACACGACCATAGCCATGGTCGTGGCTAGCAGCAGCAAGCAGCGGCAGCAGGCGAGCGCGCGCGTAGCAAGTAGCAGCGGCAGCAGCTTGAGCAGCAGTCGTGGTACGCAGCAGCAGTGGGAGGCGGCGGCAGCAGCAGGCACGGGGCTGCACGCGCGCGGCCAGGAACGGCAGCGGCAGCAACAGAGAAGGCAGGCGCACGGGACGCGGTCAACGGCGTGACGGCTGGGCGCGCGCTGGGGCGCGGCCATGGCACCGTCAGGAGGCCTACGAGGCGCAGTCGGCGCGGGGTGAGCGCGAGCGTGCGGTGAGGTGCAGGGGATGAGCGAGGCGGCGGCCGGAGTGACGGAAAGGGTGGATCCTGGGCTAGAGGGCGCGGCAAGGCGAGCGGATGGGCTCGTTCGGCCTCCTGGCAGTGCCAGGAGCACTCCAGGAACACTAGTTCGGGCAGAGGAGCACGGGGTGCTTGACCCCCGTCGGCCATGGCGGACGGCGGAGTTCGGTGCTCGCGGACGCGGTGATACGGCATGAATCTGAGGGGGAAGCAAAGGGGAAAGGAAGAGGGGCTCACAGTGAGCCTGTAGATGAGCAAGGTGGGCTCGGGGAGGGCTCGATGTTGCCGGAATAGATGACGAAGTTTGTTGGGGCCGAGGAAGAAGACGATGTCACAGGGCTTGATGCAGGAGCTCCAAGGTTGACCCCGTCCATGTATTGATGTAGCCAACGACGTCGCCGCAGCTGGACATGGCCTCAAGCGCCGGAGAGCTTGGTGGCTACGGGATCGAAGGGGTGACGACGCTGGAAGCGCTCGGCCTTGCGAGAGAGAGAGCAAAGCGAGAGGGGGAAGGGGATCTGGGTGCTAGGGTTTCGGGGAGGGAGAGAGGGGCGTCCGGGGGGACTAGTAGGCGGGGGGGCATGGATGCCCGGCGCGTGTCCACGGCTGGCCATGGCGCCGTGGATGCGTTGCCACGATCCCCCTGATGAACAGAGGAGGGGGACGACAGTAAGTGGGCCGGCCTTGTGGCTAAGGCCCAGGGAGAAAGCTGGTGGCCCTTTTTTTCTTTGCCTTTTTTTTATCTTCTACTTTTGTATTTTCTTTTCTTTTATTTCTTTTCTGTTTTATTTAGTTTAAAGCACTTAGGCACTTTGTAAAATTATGTTTTCTTCACTATAATTACCATGGCAATATTTGTCACACACCGAACATTTTTGTTTTAATGTTTTGAAAATTTTGACTGTTTGCTAAGTGTAAATTTGAATTTATAGTGTTTTGATCTAACGGTAGTTTAGTAACAGTAACCGTGGTGACGTGGCACCATTAGCGTGGATTTACTGTAGCTTGATTACCCGGGCGTTACACATATCTAGCTATATTAAGGGATAGGTAGATAGCATATGTGTGAGAGACATTATTATACTTTGAGACATTAGTGGCTGTGGGTGGGCGGAATTAAAGGGGTGGGCGTGTTAGACATAGAGAGCGTGTGTGTTTCTGTGTGAGAGACTTATAGGACGGGGTAGAAAGACGAATTTAACCCTGACGGAGGGAGAGAAATATACGAAGTGCGCATGTGTGATTCCGATGCCCACAAGGAAATGAGATATGTATGCGTGTGAGAGAGATTGCACAATTCATTCACGTATCACTATCTAGCGATCGTGGACGTGCATCGCTTGAATATAAGTCAATATCTACTTCGTATCATGGCCAAAGGTACAATATCGATTCAACGCTATAAAGATTGGACACTCACATATCACATTTTTTTCTATTTAAATAAACATTTTCAGTTGTGCATGCCAAAGTTACAGTGATGTTTCTTCAAACAACCAATGTAGCTATCATGTATATGCACCATTGATACTCTTGTATTCAAATTCATTAGTCTTGGATGATTTAAGTTTCTATTTTGAAGTAATATATGTAATATTCATATATGAATTCAACGGGTGCGCAATTTATGAAATGGAGGCTATGTAATCATATGAGGTAACACTTTTAAGTAGCTGACTACAATATCCATATTTTTGTGCGCCTCTACACTAACACGTCAATGCATTATGTTTAAAGTAAATAACCAATGTCACTAAATTATCTATTTACACGAGAAATACATAGGCCGAGCGTTTGATCCCTTTTTGTGAACGTGCCACTACACCTGTACGATTGGTCGCGCCCGTGTGAACGTCCAAGTTAACGGCGCATCATCCCGAGTTATTGTCTTTTTTCTGGGGTGGACTCCACACCAGTTATTAACTGCTGACGCGTGCCCCGTGTACATAGTCTAGCATGACCTTCCCTCTAGCACGGTCCAAAATTAGTTGAAACTGGATACGAACGATCCCGCGGGCGGCAAAATCTCCCGCCTCCTTCTAAAATTTCCGCCACCTTAGTCTTTAGCATGTGAAATCCCCTTTTGTCCTTGGCGCACGGAGACCAACATTTACAATACCGCCCTCATCTACATGATAGGTCGGGGCTGCTTTGGTAACTTCTGGTTCCCCCACTACACGACACCCCCAATTTCTCTCCCCCTCCCGCAAAAATGACTAACTCCATGATACGTCTCCAACGTATCTATAATTTTTGATTGCTCCATGCTATTTTATCTACTGTTTTGGACATTATTGGGCTTTATTATCCACTTTTATATTATTTTTGGGACTAACCTATTAACCGGAGGCCCAGCCCAGAATTGTTGTTTTTTCCCTATTTCAATGTTTCGGAGAAACAGAATATCAAACGGAGTTCAAACGGAATGAAACCTTCGAGAACACGATTTTCTCATCAGATAAGACCCAGGAGACTTGGACCCTCCGCCAAGAAAACCATGAGGCGGTCACGAGGGTGGAGGGCGCCCCCTCCCTAGGGCGCGCCCCCTGCCTCGTGGGCCCCTCGAAGCTCCACCGACGTACTCCTTCCTCCTATATATACCTGCGTACCCCCAAACGATCAGATACGGAGCCAGAAACCTAATTCCACTACCGCAACTTTCTGTATCCACGAGATCCCATCTTGGAGCCTGTTCTGGAGCTCCACCGAAGGGGTCATCGATCACGGAGGGCATCTACATCATCATCCAAGCCCCTCCGATGAAGTGTGAGTAGTTTATTTCAGACCTACGGGTCCATAGTTAGTAGCTAGATGGCTTCTTCTCTCTTTTTGGATCTCAATACAATGTTCTCCCCCTCTCTTGTGGAGATCTATTCGGTGTAATCTTCTTTTTGCGGTGTGTTTGTTGAGACCGATGAATTGTGGGTTTATGATCAAGTCTATCTATGAATAATATTTGAATCTTCTCTGAATTCTTTTATGTATGATTGGTTATCTTTGCAAGTCTCTTCAAATTATCAGTTTGGTTTGGCCTACTAGATTGGTTGTTCTTGCCATGGGAGAAGTGCTTAGCTTTGGGTTCGATCTTGCGGTGTCCTTTCCCAGTGACAGAAGGGGCAGCAAGGCACGTATTGTATCGTTGCCATCGAGGATAACAAGATGGGTTTTTTATCATATTGCATGAAACTATCCCTCTACATCATGTCATCTTGCTTAAGGCGTTACTCTGTTTTTAACTTAATACTCTAGATGCATGCTAGATAGCGGTCGATGAGTGGAGTAATAGTAGTAGATGCAGGCAGGAGTCGGTCTACTTGTCTCGGACGTGATGCCTATATACATGATCATACCTAGATATTCTCATAACTATGCTCAATTCTGTCAATTGTTCAACAGTAATTTGTTCACCCACCGTAGAATACTTATGCTCTTGAGAGAAGCCACTAGTGAAACCTATGGCCCCAGGGTCTCTTTCTCATCATATCAATCTCCATCACTTTATTATTGTTTTGCTTTTACTTTGCTTTTACTTTTCACTTTGCATCTCTATACCAAAAATATTATTTATCATCTCTATCAGATCTCACTTTCGTAAGTGACCGTGAAGGGATTGACAACCCCTAAGCGTGTTGGTTGCGTTGAGCTATTTTTTGTGTAGGTACGAGGGACTCATGCGTAGCCTCCTACTGGATTGATACCTTGGTTCTCAAAAACCGAGGGAAATACTTACGCTACTTTGCTGCATCATCCTCTCCTCTTCGGGGAAATCCAACGCAGTGCTCAAGAGGTAGCAAGAAGAATTTCTGGCGCCGTTGCCGGGGAGGTTCGCGCAAGTCAAGATTTGACTCCCGACAACGAGCCATTTCTAGCGCCGTTGCCGGGGAGTCTGCGCAAAAGTCAACATACCAAGTACCCATCACAATCCCTATCTCCCGCATTACATTATTTGCTATTTGCCTCTCGTTTTCCTCTCCCCCACTTCACCCTTGCTGTTTTATTCGCCATCTCTCTCTCTATCCTCCCTCTCTTTCTCTATTTGCCTCTTTTTGCCCATTTGCCTTTTGTTTGCTCGTGTGTTGGATTGCTTGTTTGTCGTGATGGCTCAAGATAATACTAAATTGTGTGATTTCACGAATACCAACAACAATGATTTCCTTAGCACTCCGATTGCTCCTCTTATCGATGTTGAATCTTGTGAAATTAATACTGCTTTGCTGAATCTTGTCATGAAAGATCCGTTCTCCAGCCTTCCTAGTGAAGATGTCGCTACCCATCTTAATAGTTTCGTTGATTTGTATGACATGCAAAAGAAGAAAGATGTCGATAATGATATTGTTAAATTGAAGCTATTTCCTTTTCCGCTTAGAGATCGTGCTAAAGCTTGGTTTTCGTCTTTGCCTAAAAATAGTATTGATTCATGGAACAAGTGCAAAGATGCTTTTATCTCTAAGTATTTTCCTCCCGCTAAGATCATCTCTCTTAGAAACAATATTATGAATTTTAAGCAACTTGATCATGAACATGTTGGACAAGCTTAGGAGAGAATGAAATTAATGATACGTAATTGCCCTACTCATGGTTTAAATTTGTGGATGATTATACAAAAGTTTTATGCTGGATTGAATTTTGCTTCTAGAAATCTTTTAGATTCGGCCCCGGAAGGCACTTTTATGGAAATAACTTTAGGAGAAGTTACTAAACTCCTAGATAATATTATGGTTAATTATTCTCAATGGCATACTGAAAGATCTACTAAAAAGGTGCATGCAATAGAAGAAATCAATGTTTTGAGTGGAAAGATGGATGAACTTATGAAATTATTTGCTAATAAGAGTGTTTCTTCTGATCCTAATGATGTGCCCTTGTCTAATTTGATTGAGAATAATAATGAATCTATGGATGTGAATTTTGTTGGTAGGAACAATTTTGGTAACAATGCGTATAGAGGAAATTTCAACCCTAGGCCTTATCCTAGTAATCCCTCTAATAATTGTGGTAATTCCCACAACAATTCTTATGGAAATTATAATAAGATGCCCTCTGATTTTGAATATAATATTAAAGAATTTATTACTTCGCAAAAGAATTTTAATGCTTTGATTGAAGAAAAATTGCTTAAGATTGATGATTTGGCTAGGAACGTTGATAGAATTGCTCTTGATGTTGATTCTTTGAAACTTAGATCTATTCCACCTAAGCATGATATCAATGAGTCTCTCAAAGCCATGATAATTTCCATTGATGAGTGCAAATAAAGAACCGCTAGGATGTGTGCTAAGAAAGATGCCTTTATTAAAGCGTGTTCTTCTAGTTCCTATGAAAATAATGATGAAGATCTAAAAGTTATTGATGTGTCCCCTATTAAATCTTTGTTTTGCAATATGAACGTTGATAATGATGGGACTGAATATGATCCACCTTCACCTAGAAGGCGTTCTAAGAATTTGGAATTTGTTGATCTTGATGCTAAATTTGATAAAAGTGGGATTGAAGAAATTAAAACCCTAGATGTTGCTAAACCCACTATATTGGATTTCAAGGAATTTAATTATGAAAATTGCTCTTTGATTGATTGTATTTCCTTGTTGCAATCCGTGCTAAATTCTCCTCACGCTTATAGTCAAAATAAAGCGTTTACTAAACATATCATTGATGCCTTGATGCAATCTTATGAAGAAAAACTTGAATTGGAAGTTTCTATCACTAGAAAACTTTATGATGAGTGGGAACCTACCATTAAAATTAAAATTAAAGATCATGAGTTTTATGCTTTGTGTGATTTGGGTGCTAGTGTCTCTACTATTCCCAAAACTTTGTGTGATTTGCTAGATTTCCGTAATTTTGATGATTGCTCTCTAAACTTGCATCTTGCGATTCCACTATTAAGAAACCTATGGGAGGAATTAATGATGTTCTTATTGTTGCAAATAGGAATTATGTGCCCGTAGATTTTATCGTTCTTGATATAGATTGCAATCCTTCTTGCCCTATTATTCTCGGTAGGCCTTTCCTTAGAACGGTTGGTGCAATTATTGATATGAAGGAAGGGAATATTAGATTCCAATTTCCATTAAAAAGGGAATGGAACACTTCCCTAGAAATAAAATAAAATTACCATATGAATCTATCATGAGAGCCACTTATGGATTGCCTACCAAAGATGGCAATACCTAGATCTATTCTTGCTTGTTATACCTAGCTAGGGGCGTTAAACGACAACGCTTGTTGGGAGGCAACCCAATTTTATTTTTATTCCTTGCTTTTTGCTCCTGTTTAGTAATTAATAAATTATTTAGCCTCTGTTTTGGTTGTGTTTTTTGTGTTTAATTAGTGTTTGTGCCAAGTAGAACCGTTGGGAGGACTTGGGGAAAGTCTTGTTGAACTTGCTGTAAAAAACCGAAACTTTAGCGCTCACGAGAACTACTGTCATTTTTATTTGGAGAGTGATATTTAGTTAATTACTTTTTCATATGATTAATAGATAAATTCCTCACGTCCAGAAATTTATTTTAGAATTTTTGGGGTTCCATATCTTGCGCTAGCTACAGATTACTACAGACTATTCTATTTTTGACACATTCTGTTTTTCGTGTGTTGTTTGCTTATTTTGATGAATCTATGGCTAATAAAATAGTTTATAAACCCTAGATAAGTTGTAGTACAGTAGTTATAACACCCATTTAAATAAATAATGAGTTCATTACAGTACCTTGAAGTGGTCTTTTGTTTTCTTTCGCTAACGGAGCTCACGAGATTTTCTACTTTAAGTTTTGTGTTGTGAGGTTTTCAAGTTTTGGGTAAAGATTTGATGGATTATGGAACAAGGAGTGACAAGAGACTAAGCTTGGGGATGCCCATGGCACCCCCAAGATAATCTAATGACACCTAAAAGCCAAAGCTTGGGGATGCCCTAGAAGGCATCCCCTCTTTCGTCTACTTCTATCGGTAACTTTACTTGGAGCTATATTTTTATTCACCACATGATATGTGTTTTGCTTGGAGCGTATTTTATGATTTGAGTCTTTGATTGTTAGTCTACCACAATCATCCTTGTTGTACACACCTTTTGAGAGAGCCATACATAATTTGGAATTTGATAGAATACTCTATGTGCTTCACTTATATCTTTTGAGTTATATAATTTTGCTCTAGTGCTCCACTTATATCTTTTAGAGCACGGTGGTGGATTTGTTTTATAGAAACTATTGATCTCTCAAGCTTCACTTAGATTATTTTGAGAGTCTTAAAAGCATGGTAATTTGCTTAATAATAATATGCTTGGTATTCAAGATTTGTAAAACTTTCTTTTGAGTGCGTTGAATACTAAGAAAAAAATTGATGCTTGATAATTGTTTTGAGATATGAGGATGGTGATATTAGAGTCATGCTAGTTGAGTAGTTGTGAATTTCAGAAATGCTTGTGCTAAAGTTTGTGATTCCCGTAGCATGCACGTATGGTGAACCGTTATGTGATGAAATCGGAGCATGATTTATTTATTGATTGTCTTCCTTATGAGTGGCGGTCGGGGACGAGCGGTGGTATTTTCCTACCAATCTATCCCCCTAGGAGCATGCGTGTAATACTTTGCTTTGATAACTTCTAGATTTTTGTAATAAGTATATGAGTTATATATGACTAATGTTGAGTCCATGGATTATACGCACTTTCATTCCTTCCACCATTTCTAGCCTCTCTAATACCGCGCACTTTTCGCCGGTATCTTACACCCACCAAATACCTTCCTCAAAACAGCCACCATACCTACCTATCGTGGCATTTCCATAGCCATTCCGAGATATATTGCCATGCAACTTTCCACAGTTCTGTTCATTATGACACGCTCCATCATTGTCATATTGCTAGCATGATCATGTAGTTGACATCGTATTTGTGTCAAAGCCACCGTTTATAATTCTTCATACATGTCACTCTTGATTCACTGCATATCCCGGTACACCGCCGGAGGCATTCATATAGAGTCATATTTTGTTCTAAGTATTGAGTTGTAAGAAAAATAAAAAGTGTGATGATCATCATTTTTAGAGCATTGTCCCAAGTGAGGAAAGGATGATGGAGACTATGATTCCCCCACAAGTCGGGATGAGACTCTGGACGAAAAATAAAAAAAGAGGCCATAGAAAAGAGAAGGCCCAAAAAAAATGAGAGAAAAAGAGAAGGGACAATGCTACTATCCTTTTACCACACTTGTGCTTCAAAGTAGCACCATGATCTTCATGATAGAGAGTCTCTCATTCTGTCACTTTCATGTACTAGTGGGAATTTTTCATTATAGAACTTGGCTTGTATATTCCAATGATGGGCTTTCTCAAAATGCCCTAGGTCTTCGTGAGCAAGCGACTTGGATGCACACACACTTAGTTTCTTTTGTTGAGCTTTCATATACTTATAGCTCTAGTGCATCCGTTGCATGGCAATCCCTACTCACTCACATTGATATCTATTGATGGGCATCTCCATAGCTCATTGATACGCCTAGTTGATGTGAGACTATCTTCCCCTCTTTTTGTCTTCTCCACAACCACCATTCTATTCCACATATAGTGCTATATCCATGGCTCACGCTCATGTATTGCGTGAAGATCGAAAAAGTTTTGAAAATGTCAAAAGTATGAAACAATTGCTTGGCTTCTCATCGGGGTTGTGCATGATTTAAATACTTTGTGTGGTGAAGATAGAGCATAGCCAGACTATATGATTTTGTAGGGATAACTTTCTTTGGCCGTGTTATTTTGAGAAGACATAATTGCTTTGTTACTATACTTGAAGTATTATTATTTTTATGTCAACATGAACTTTTCTCTTGAATCTTTTGAATCTGAATATTCATACCACAATTAAGAATATTTACATTGAAATTATGTCAAGTAGCACTCCGCATCAAAAATTTTGTTTTTATCATTTACCTACTCGAGGACGAGCAGGAACTAAGCTTGGGGATGCTTGATACGTCTCCAACGTATCTATAATTTTTGATTGCTCCATGCTATATTATCTACTATTTTGGACATTATTGGGCTTTATTATCCACTTTTATATTATTTTTGGGACTAACCTATTAACCGGAGGCCCAGCCCAGAATTGATGTTTTTTGCCTATTTCAGTGTTTCGGAGAAACAGAATATCAAACGGAATCCAAACGGAATGAAACCTTCGGGAACGCGATTTTCTCATCAGATAAGACCCAGGAGATTTGGACCCTTCGTTAAGAAAGCCACGAGGCGGTCACGAGGGTGGAGGGCGCCCCCCCTAGGGCGCACCCCCTGCCTCGTGGGCCCCTCGAAGCTCCACCGACGTACTCCTTCCTCCTATATATATCTACGTACCCCCAAATGATCAGATACGGAGCCAAAAACCTAATTCCACCGCCGCAACTTTCTGTATCCATGAGATCCCATCTTGGGGCCTATTCCGGAGCTCCGCCGGAGGGGGCATCGATCACGGAGGGCTTCTACATCATCATCCAAGCCCCTCCGATGAAGTGTGAGTAGTTTATTTCAGACCTACGGGTCCATAGTTAGTAGCTAGATGGCTTCTTCTCTCTTTTTGGATCTCAATACAATGTTCTCCCCCTCTCTTGTGGAGATCTATTCGATGTAATCTTCTTTTTGTGGTGTATTTGTTGAGACGGATGAATTGTGGGTTTATGATCAAGTCTATCTATGAATTATATTTGATTCTTCTCTGAATTCTTTTATGTATGATTGGTTATCTTTGCAAGTCTCTTCGAATTATCAGTTTGGTTTGGCCTACTAGATTGGTTGTTCTTGCCATGGGAGAAGTGCTTAGCTTTGTGTTCGATCTTGCGGTGTCCTTTCCCAGTGACAGAAGGGGCAGCAAGGCACGTATTGTATCGTTGCCATCGAGGATAACAAGATGGGTTTTTTAACATATTGCATGAAACTATCCCTCTACATCATGTCATCTTGCTTAAGGCATTACTCTGTTTTTAACTTAATAATCTAGATGCTTGCTGGACAGTGGTCGATGAGTGGAGTAATAGTAGTAGATGCAGGCAGGAGTCGGTCTACTTGTCTCGGATGTGATGCCGATATACATGATCATACCTAGATATTCTCATAACTATGCTCAATTCTGTCAATTGCTCAACAGTAATTTGTTCACCCACCGTAGAATACTTATGCTCTTGAGAGAAGCCACTAGTGAAACCTATGGCCCCCGGGTCTCTTTCTCATCATATCAATCTCCATCACTTTATTATTGTTTTGCTTTTACTTTGATTTTACTTTTCACTTTGCATCTCTATACCAAAAATACCAAAAATATTATTTATCATCTCTATCAGATCTCACTTTCGCAAGTCATCGTGAAGGGATTGACAACCCCTAAGCGCGTTGGTTGCATTGAGCTATTGTTTTTGTGTAGGTACGAGGGACTCGCGCGTAGCCTCCTACTGGATTGATACCTTGGTTCTCAAAAACTGAGGGAAATACTTACGCTACTTTGCTGCATCATCCTCTCCTCTTCGGGGAAATCCAACACAGTGCTCAAGAGGTAGCACTCCACAGCACCAGAGCATCTTACATCACACCGTTCGTACTTCATCACGCTTTCTCCCCTCCCCTCTCGAAACCCTAGGCTGCTCATCCACCGGCGTACCATAGCCCATTCACTGCCGGCGGCGTCCACCTCGCCGGATCTGCTTCTGCAGCCGCATCTACCCCTCCCACCTCCCCTAGAAACAAGTAGACTGCTCATCCACCACTGTACCACAGCCCATTCAGTGCCGGCCTTGTCCACGGCGCCGGATCTACTTCGCCGGTACTCTCGTCAACCGCCGCGCATCTGCAGTAGCTCATTCGTACTCCCCACCGGAGATGCTTCGTCCACACACCCCGGAGCCGCCCCGCTGACGCCCCCGTCGACGGCCTCTGATCCTCTTTGCCGACACCTTCCTAAACCCTACCGGAGCCGCTTCGCCGACACCTTCCTCAACCCTACCGGAGCCGCTTCGCCGACACCATTGTCAACCCTACCGGAGTAGCTTAGCCTATACCATTCTCATCCCTATCGGGGCCGCTTTGCCAACTCACAAGTCCATGGCCTCAGATCCGCTTCCTTGCACCCTCATCCAACCTAACGGAGCAGCTTCTGACGCCCCATCCACGGCCGCAGATCCGCATCGTCGATACCACCCTTAACCCAATCACTGGAGCAGCTTCTGACGCCCGGTCCACGGGCGCAGATCCGCATCGTCGACACCATCCTTAACCCAACCACCGGAGCAGCTTCTGACGCCCCGTCCACGGCCGCAAATCCGCGTCATCGACACCATCCTTAACCCAACCACCGGAGCAGCTTCACCTACGCCCTCATCCACGGCCACAGATCCGCTTCGCCCACACCGTAGTCCACCCTACCGGAGCCGCTCCACAAACATCCTACTCGACGGTTCTAGGTCTCCTTACCGGACCCTGACAGCCAGCACAGTGTCATCACCCTCAATGTTTCTAACCTGATTCCCACCGTCTGGAGAGATGCCAAACACCCGCCACGGCCTAGGTACTTGTCACCTTTAAACCCGTCCAGCATCACCTGCCCGATGTACTTCAAATATACTAACCGGTCGCTGTTACCTGTTATGCAGCTGGCAAAAACTACAAGGACGATGTTTCTTCTGGATCTAATAGCTTGGCCAACCAAGATCCTGGACTGAGGCATTGCTATGATCTTGTAAGCGCGTGCAGACAATGATTTCTACTACTGGCTGCTAAATTAGATATGTAGATGTCATACATGATACTACCTCGTACCTCCGTTCCTAAATATAAGTCTTTCTAGAGATTCCACTATAGGCTACATAAGGAGCAAAATGAGTGAATCTACACTCGAAAATGCATCTATATACATCTGTATGTGGTCCATACTGGAATCTCTACAAAGACATATATTTAGGAACAGGGGCAGTACATTACACAAAATCGTAGGTGGCATGTAGGAATTCCAGTGCACTACATTAGGCTCCCTTAGAGTGCCTGCTAGTCCAGCATACAGAGTCATGGCTAGTTTATGGTACGCACACAATCGTTAATTGGTGGTTTAAATATGCGCAAAGGATATGCAATGTAGTATCATGTAGAGATGTCTGAAATTAGCCATGTCAACTTGCGGATAGGGTTACACAATGAAAAAGTACAAGATGTATGTGGCAATTCCATGGAACATCGCAAAAAAAAGAGAGGCAGCGGGGAGCCTATACAGTGTGCTATGGTACGTCACTCCTCCATTGCAATCATCGTGACATGTTATTTGTATGCCAGTTCTATTAGCCAAGTTTCTTAGGGACAATTATTACGAGTTATCCTAAGAAAATAAGCACCTGTGAATATAAGCTCCATGTAATAAGCCAACCAGTTCTTTTCATTGCATTTTCAGCTTATCTTTGGTATGATCAGTGGAAAGTCTAGATTGCATTATTTTTTTTTCATTTTGCTGCCCCTATGGAAATTAATTTGACTTGCAAACATCACAAATTGAACCCAGTGCAGTAATTAATATGATAGGAAAACAGACCATCACTATTTGCTCAAAATGCAAATACAAAGATACCATCTACTTGGCACAATCTACTTTGGTCAATGTTTTCCATAGAGATCCCATTGCCTAATTTAAATGAAGAACGCATGACCCACATTTAAATGAAGAACAATTATTTATTGAAATTTGATGGTCCAAGTGGCTGGTTATTGTCGTATAGCAACACCACTTGAAAGCATCATATAGCAGCAACAGCTCATAGCAACTCATCATACAGCAGCAGCAGTCTGCAATTCATCATATACCTGCAGCAGCTCATAGCAATTCATCATATAGCAGCAGCAGGAGCAGCTCATAGCAATTCATCATATAGCAGCAGCAGGAGCAGCTCATAGCAATTCATCATATAGCAGCAGCAGGAGCAGCTTGTAGCAACTCATCATATAGCAGCAGCAGCAGCTCATAGCAATTCATCATATAGCAGTAGCAGCTTATAGCAACTCATCATACAGCAGCAGCAACT
>NC_041390.1:452114213-452136187 GCF_002162155.2 Triticum dicoccoides | reverse complement strand
TGGCTGGTTATTGTCGTATAGCAACACCACTTGAAAGCATCATATAGCAGCAACAGCTCATAGCAACTCATCATACAGCAGCAGCAGTCTGCAATTCATCATATACCTGCAGCAGCTCATAGCAATTCATCATATAGCAGCAGCAGGAGCAGCTCATAGCAATTCATCATATAGCAGCAGCAGGAGCAGCTTGTAGCAACTCATCATATAGCAGCAGCAGCAGCTCATAGCAATTCATCATATAGCAGTAGCAGCTTATAGCAACTCATCATACAGCAGCAGCAACTCATAGCAATTCATCATATAGCAGCAGCAGGAGCAGCTCATAGCAATGCATCATATAGCAGCGGCAGAAGCAGCTCATAGCAATTCATCATATAGTGGATCAGAATGAAAATTTGGCAAAAAATCAGAGGAGATCCTCACCTTGTTGGATGAGCTCATCGTTCAACAGCACCTCAAGGCCATGGCCTGGGAGGAGGGGAGGGAGAATAAGGTGCCTTCTGCCGCAGTGTGGCATCAGCCGTAGTTGTGCAGCGCCCACCGGAGTAGTGCATTGGATGAACCATAGTGGAGCAGCTGCTGGAGACCATGAGAATGAGGGGCGGCGCCAGAGGGAGGAGCAGCCAGGGAGATTTGCCCCTACCTGCCGGCCATGTAGCCTAGCTGGACATAGCATCGTCGAGGACCAGGCCAAATGGGACCAATGGCGACGGCTCACTGGAGGAACCCTAGTGCTGCAGGCAGGGGATCGAGGTAGAGGGAAAGGGGAGAGGAGATGCAAGCGTGCAGGGCAATGAATGCTTGCATGTTTGTTTTTACTTGAGGGTCAGGTGTGACACGGGCGTCAGCAGTTGCATTTTGAGTGTAATATAGGCAGACAACAGAGTCATTTCACTATTCCCCTTCCCTTCAATTTTTAGTGAGGTTCTACCCGAAACACCCCCCTCCAAAGTGAAATTAGTTAAGCCCAAGCACATAACTCAAAAATGACTTCTTTACATCTTTTATGGCTTATTTTGACAATATGCCCTGAAAAGGCAGAATCGAACTGGCCCTTAACCTGCAATTCAATTGTGCGTGCAATGATGAATCACTCCTGCCTGCTATCTGTACATTTAGGCATCATCATACATGGCATAACCTAATACATGTGCATTCCATTGTAGAATCTGGAATATGCAATGTTTATGTTAGTTCATACGTTTCACATGATGTTTAAATGCCCCTTAAATCTGGTCAGTCAAGTGATGGTCTTTAAGCCTCGTTCTTTGCTTCTTTTCTTGATATGTAAGATTTGCTCACACATCTGTTCAATTGCTTGTTTGCATCAGCCAGCCATACTAGGACTGTTTGCTTTGATTACTTGTTGTTCTTGACCTAACACTCTAACAGAGCTTGTCAACAATTTAAACACTAAGGGCTGCTGTAGTGGGGCCTTGTCTAACTCATAGGTGACATAAAGCTTTGGCTGTACACTACAGTAGGCTCTCCAAGAGTACCTGGAGATCCAGTTCGAAGGTATGCCTAGTTCTTACATAGTGCAGACATAGTAAATGCTCATTTAATTGTGTGCAAGTGCAACAGATGCGGCATGTTTCATTATGTGGTGTTGTTTTGTTATAATCTCATCCTTTTGTGTTCACAGACTGTAAAGTATGCATATTTATCTTCCAAGGAGACGAGTAACTAGTTTGTGTCACCTTGCAGAGGGGGTGCAATGAAGATAAGATTGAGGATTTCCAAGTACAAGTTGTTAGGAAGGAACCTTGCAAGAGAAGTAGGAGCTGCGCCGAGCCTCTTCAACCTGCTAAGGTAAGTCACTGTATGCAACTCAACAGTTCAATTCCTTGTTTGTTTCAGGCATAGTTAATTTTCTCTTTTCAATTGCTTTATTTGTCCTCAGTTAATGAGATGCCAAATAATCATGCCTGATGTTCGGTACTTGTATCACTATTAATTGACATAATTAAAGGCCTTACCATTTAATTACTCTGCCAAAGTGTTCCTGAAGCTTTGAAGTCTATTAACCAACTATTATTGCATGAGGCTCACAATCTAGTTTATACTACGCTAATGATTGCAGAGTTTTTCCTGTTGTAGTATGTTTGTATGAAACCCTCTGCCGTTCATTATGCTCCCTAAGACTTTAATTGAGGCACATAATGGCCAACTGCTTGCTTACTTATACGCAACGTGTTGTCTAAATTTGTAACTTGTCTGTGTTTTTGATTGGGCCCCAACATCATGCTCCTCTGGTGAGCTAAGAGGGATTTCTGTATGCAGGCTGCACAGACTATCTTTTTTATAATTTTTAAAATATCACCTGCTTATGCTTCATGACGTGTAACATTTATTTTTGAAAGTGACGTGTAACATTATTGTTAGTCCTGTTTTGCCATGTAGTATAGAATAGTGTCTTGTTCGCTTCACTGTTGTAACTATATTTTTGCCCTAGTCATGTGTACTTACAGAAACATTTCAGGATGAAGTGACATCAACACAAAGATCTGCGAGCAGTGCGGCATGGCCGTTACCGAATGATTATGGATTGGAATTGGAATGTGTTAATGTTCTCGAGCATCAACTAGAGGTGGCAAGACAACGTGTACATGATTGTCAATGTATAATCAACAAGTTGAGACTAGGCATGCAGGTATTAGATGCAGGAGTCAGAAAAATGAAACAAGACACTGAGGTAACCATGAAGGAATTGGAGATTTTGCAGACTGAAATTTGTGCTATCTGAATCCAGCCAATCCTATTTTCTGAAGAGATTATAGTTCAAATGGAGTTAAGTTGATGCGCGTCCATGATGTATGAGTTGTATTTGCCCAGTGTATGTAATTTGTTGTTTGTGTATGCTTTATTATCACCTGTGCCGAACCATAATGCCCAGTGGGTATAATCGGATGTAATTTCTTTATTGTATAGTGTAGGATTATTCCACCTTTCTATGCCTTGATCTCTTTGTTGTATAGTGTATGCTTTTTAGAGGTGATAGTATTGAGTAGGATAATTCTTTGAATATGCTATATCATTCAAACGGGGGCCAACTCGACCGACCATAGCCCTTCACGGGCCGTCGGATCCATGGGCCTTCTACGTCTCGTAGGATCCATGGGCCTTCTACATCTCATAGGATCCATGGGCCTTCTACGTCTCGTAGGATCCATGGGCCTTGTACGTCTCGTAGGATCCATGGGCCTTCTACGTCTCGTAGGATCCATGGGCCTTCTACGTCTCGTAGGATCCATGGGCCTTCTACGTCTCATAGGATCCATGGGCCACCGACTTATTTATGGGTCTTGTACGGGCCTTTAATGGGCCGTAGACGGGCCTTTAATGGAAATCGTACGTTTTATGGGCTGACCATAACGGGCCGTATTTGGTGATGCTATGAAAATGGCCCAACTGACTAACGATCCACAAACAGGCCGACTATAACGACGGGCTGAATTTGGCCCACAAGCAGAAAATGACAGTAACGGGCCGTAAGTAACCGAATGCTGCAAATGAGCCCAAGAATAAATGGCCCCTCGGAAGGCCGAAAGTTAACTTGGGCTGGAAACGGCCCAATGGAATAACGGGCCGTTAATGGGTATAAAGTGATACACTGTTCATTACGGGCCAGTTTCACCACGGGCCGTTAATGGGTGTAAAGTAATACACTGTTCATTACGGGCCAGTTTCAGCACGGGCCGCTAATGGGCCAAGAGTTACAAAGGGCCTCATATGGGCCGAAAGACGTCATGGGCTATACATGGGCCAGAAGTGAAAACGGGCTGGAATCATATTGGATGGCCTAGATGATGCTACCGGGCCTAATTCGGATAGGGCGTAACGGGCCTTGGGTTAGCGGGCTGTAAATGGGCTATATGCGAACAGGCCGTTAACATGCTTTCCATGGGCCGGCCCGCCAGCTTTTGACCAAGTCAAACGGGCCGGCCTTTTCACAGGAATGGGCCACTGTTGGGCCGTGCCACATGTCGACGTATCATACGCGCCTTCTGTCCAGTGAGTGGATGACATCTGTCCCAACGATGAGCCGACCACGTGTTTCCTCTAGCCAATGATGATTTTACACATGGAAAATCCCCATTGGTCGGGGCTGTTGACGGGTTATCGGATCCAAAACCCGACCCAATAGCTTAACGGCATTCCATTACGATGGATGTCACGTGTTGGTCACCCTTGACGAAAGCACTTCTGTGACGCGTGATTTATCGTCATGGAAGTGGACACTTCCGTGATGATAATTTTGGTAATGTCATGGAACACTTCTACGACAGCACAGGTATGACTATCTTGATTCTGTCATAAATTTGTCATGGATGTACATGCATGACAAAAAACGCGACCTACTGTGACAAACATGTATCATCATGGAAGTGTATTTTTTTTGTAGTGTAAGTCATGTCCATTGCATCCCTAAGAAGGGAGGTATTACTGTCGTTCCTAATGATAAAGATGAATTGATTCTGCAAAGAATTATTATAGGTTATAGGATGGTAATTGATTTCCACAAATTAAATAAAGCTACTAAAAAGTTCATTACCCTTTACCTTTTATCGATCAAATGCTAGAAAGATTATCCAAACATAAACATTTTTGCTTTCTAGATGGTTATTCTAGTTTCTCTCAAATACCTGTGTCAGCCAATGATCAATCAAAGACTACTTTTACTTGCCCTTTTGGTACTTTTTCTTATAGACGTATGCCTTTTGGTTTATGTAATGCACCAGCTACCTTTCAAAGATGCATGCTGGCTATATTCTCTGACTTTTGTGAAAAGATATGTTAGGTTTTCATGGACGATTTTTCCTTCTATGGATCCTCTTTTGATGATTGCTTAAGCAACCTTGACCGAGTTTTGTAGAGATGTGAAGAAACTAATCTTGTCTTGAATTGGGAAAAGTGCCACTTTATGGTTAATGAAGGTATTGTCTTAGGGCATAAAGTTTCTGAAAGAGGTATTGAGGTTGATAAAGCCAAGGTTGATGCTATCGAAAAGATGCCATGTCCCAAGGACATCAAAGGTATAATAAGTTTCCTTGGTCATGCCGATTTCTATAGGAGGTTCATTAAGTACTTCTAAAAAATTTCTCGGCCTCTGACTAATTTATTACAAAAAGATATACCATTTTTTTATGATGAGTGTGTAGAAGCATTTGAAATACTTAAGAAAGCATTGATCTCTGCACCTATTGTTCAGCCACCTGATTGGAATTTACCTTTTGAAATTATGTGTGATGCTAGTGATTATGATGTAGGTGTTGTTCTAGGACAAAGATTTGATAAGAAATTAAATGTTATTCAATATGCTAGTAAAACTCTAGACAATGCTCAGAGAAATTATGCTACTACTGAAAAGAAATTCCTAGCAGTTGTATTTGCTTGTGATAAGTTTAGACCATATATTGTTGATTCTAAAGTAACTATTCACACGGATCATGGTGCTATTAAATATCTTATGGAAAAGAAAGATGTTAAACCTAGACTTATTAGATGGGTTCTCTTGCTACAAGAATTTGATTTGCATATTGTTGATAGAAAGGGAGCTGAGAACCCCGTTGCAGACAACTTGTCTAGGTTAGAAAATGTGCTTGATGACCCACTACCTATTGATGGTAGCTTTCCTAATGAACAATTAAATGTCATAAATGCTTCTCGTACTACTCCATGGTATGCTGATTATGCTAATTATATTGTTGCTAAATTTATACCACCTAGTTTCACATACCAGCAAAAGAAAAAGTTTTTCTATGATTTGAGGCATTACTTTTGGGATGACCCACATCTTTATAAAGAAGGAGTAGATGGTGTTATTAGACGTTGTGTAACTGAGCATGAACAGGAACAGATCCTATGCAAGTGTCACTCCGAAGCTTATGGGGGACACCACGCTGGAGATAGAACTGCACATAAGGTATTGCAATCCGGTTTTTATTGGCCTACTCTCTTCAAGGATGCCCGTAAGTTTGTTGTATCTTGTGATGAATGTCAAATAATTGGTAATATTAGTAGACGTCAAGAAATGCCTATGAATTATTCTCTTGTTATTGAACCATTTGATGTTTGGGGCTTTGATTATATGGGACCTTTTGCCGCCTCTAACGGATATACACATATTTTAGTTGCTGTTGATTACGTTACTAAGTGGGTAGAAGCTATTCCAACTAGTAGTGCTGATCATAACACCTCTATTAAGATGCTTAAATAAGTTATTTTTCCGAGGTTTGGAGTCCCTAGATATTCAATGACTGATGGTGGTTCACATTTTATTCATGGTGTTTTCCGTAAAATGCTTGCTAAATATGATGTTAATCATAGAATTGCATATCCTTATCACCATTAGTCTAGTGGTCAAGTAGAATTGAGTAATAGAGAGCTAAAATTAATTTTGCAGAAGATTGTTAATATATCTAGAAATAATTGGTCTAAGAAACTTGATGATGCACTATGGGCCTATAGAACTACATACAAAAATCCAATGGGTATGTCTCCGTATAAAATGGTTTATGGAAAAGCATGCCACTTACCTCTCGAACTAGAACATAAGGCTTATTGGGCTATTAAAGAGCTCAATTATGATTTAAAACTTGCCGGTGAGAAGAGGTTATTTGACATTAGCTCACTATATGAATGGAGAACCCAAGCCTATGAGAATGCTAAATTATTTAAAGAAAAAGTCAAAAGAGGGCATGAAAAAAGAATACAAAAGCGTGAGTTTAATGTAGGTGATTATGTATTATTATACAACTCTCATTTAAGATTTTTTGCAGGAAAACTTCTCTCTAAATGGGAAGGTCCTTACGTTATCGAGGAAGTTTATCATTCCGGTGCCATAAAAATCAACAACTTCGAAGGCACAAATCCGAAGGTGGTGAACGGTCAAAGAATTAAACATTATATCTCAGGTAATCCTATAAATTTTGAAACCAATGTTATCAAAATCGTAACCCCGGAGGAATACATAAGGGACACTTTCCGGAACGTTTAAGACTCCGAAAAGGAATAGGTATGTGGTACGGTAAGTAAACCGACTGATCCAAAACTGTTCTAATGGCAATTTTCTTCCGTTTTCGAATATTTAGAAAAATAGAAAAATAAGAAGCAGTCCGGGAAGGACATGAGGGCTCCACGAGGGTGGAGGGCGCGCCCTACCCCCCTGGGCGCACCCCTACCTCGTGGGCACCTCGTGTGCTCTCCGGACTCCGTTTTCTTGCACGTTACGTATTTTGGTCGGTAAAAATTCATTATATAATCTCCCGGAGGTTTTGACTCCTGTATCACGCAATTATCCTCTGTTTGTGTTTCGAGCTATTGCTGCTGCAGATTAGAGCAAGATGTCTTTGCAAGAGTCAGTCGGGGAGAGCCGGGTGTCTCATCCGGAACCGAGATCAATGACAAACAACAATGTT
The DNA here is from genome assembly GCF_002162155.2 of Triticum dicoccoides. Lineage (NCBI taxonomy): Eukaryota > Viridiplantae > Streptophyta > Magnoliopsida > Poales > Poaceae > Triticum > Triticum dicoccoides. The sequence continues at coordinate 452,128,763 of NC_041390.1, read as the reverse complement.
GACCACTTTGGGCCAGCAACGGAGGAAGAGATGGAGGCTAATTTGAAGAGAATATATGCCATGGAGGAGGATCAAGAAGTCACTTCTCGCTTCCGAGCTGGATTCACAATGGGGGAACTGCAGAGCTCGACTATTCCAAACTCGGTTATCCCATCCAATGTTAGATTTCTTTCTTATGAGAATATGAAAAAGAGTGTCACTGGTTCTCCCGCAGCTATGCAGCACCCTTGGGTGCAGGGAGCTTTGGCTGTTACAGGAAAGCTTCGAAAGGAAATAATGGACCTCAAGCAGCAAGTCAATAAGCTCGAGGAGGAAAATCGTATCCTGAGGGGCATCATCGCCAAGAATATCACATCACCATCCCCGAAAAGAGAGATATAATAACATGGGTATGGGCACTGCCCTTGGCAACTGACAAGCTTGGGGGAGTGCCCCGGTATCGTATCACCATCACTTTTATCTTTACCGCTTTTCTTAGTTTGATCCTTTTGATAATATCTTGATCTAGTAGTATAAAGTTTTTAGTATGATCTAGTTGTGAGTTTTACTTTATGATCCTTCTATGTAATCGAGTCTGTGATCTATATATAATAAAGATTAGTGTTGAGTCAAGGGCTTGATTATTTTGCCATAATCTTAAGTGAATAAAAGAAAAGAGGAAGGATAAAAAGGAAACAAAGAGATCATATGGATCTTATGGAGAGTAATGAGCTCACATATAAAAAGTATGATGAATAAAAGCTGTTGAGAGTTGACAAACATAGTTTTGGTCATCGTTGCAATTAATAGGATGTAATAAAGAAAGAGAGGTCTTCACATATAAATATACTATCTTGGACATCTTCTATGATTGTGAGCACTCATTGAAATATGACGTGCTAAAGAGTTGACGTTGGACAAGGAAGACAACATAATGGGTTATGTTTTCTTACATCTGAGATAAATTATATTGTCATGGATCATCCAACATGGTTGAGCTTGCCTTTCCCTCTCATGCTAGCCAATTCTTTGCACCAAGTAGAGATACTACTTGTGCTTCCAAACACCCTTAAACTAGTTTTGCCATGAGAGTCCACCATACCTACCTATGGATTGAGTAAGATCCTCCAAGTAAGTTGTCATCGGTGCAAGCAAGAAAAATTGCTCTCTAAATATGTATGACTTATTAGTGTGGGATAAAATAATCTTTATACGATCGTGTGATATGGAAGAAATAAAAGCGACCGACTGCATAATAAAGGTCCATATCACAAGTGGCAATATAAAGTGAAGCTCTTTCGCATTAAGATTTTGTGCATCCAACCATAAAAGCGCATGACAACCTCTGCTTCCCTCTGGGAAGGCCTATCTTTTACTTTTATCTCATACCTTACATAAGAGTCATGGTGATCTTCACCCTTCCTTTTTACATTTTATCTTTTGGCAAGCACAACATGTTGGAAAGATCCTGATATATATAGCTAATTGGATGTGAGTCTTCATGAACTATTATTGTTGACATTACCCTTGAGGTAAAACGTTGGGAGGCAAAACTATAAGCCCCTATCTTTCTTTGTGACCGAGTAAAACTCCATACGCATAAGTATTGCATGAGTGTTAGCAATTGTGAAAGACTATATGATAGTTGAGTATGTGGACTTGCTGAAAAGCTATTATATTGACTCTTTCCTATGTTATGATAAATTGCCATTGCTCCAATGACTGAGACTATAGTTTGTTAGTTCTCAATGAAGTTTATGATTCATACTTGAAATTGTGATTTAATTGTTACTCTAGCATAAGAGATCATATGACAAGAATTATATAAGTTGTTGTTCTAAGAATGATCATGATGCCCTCATGTCCGTATTTTATTTTTATCGACACCTCTATCTCTAAACATGTGGACATATTTTTCGATTTCGGCTTTCGTTTGAGGACAAGCAAGGTCTAAGCTTGGGGGAGTTGATACGTCCATTTTGCATCATGCTTTTATATCGATATTTATTGCATTATGGGCTGTTATTACACATTATGTCATAATACTTATGCCTATTCTCTCTTATTTTACAAGGTTTACCTAAAGAGGGAGAATGCCGGCAGCTGGGATTCTGGGCTGGAAAAGGAGCAAATATTAGAGACCTATTCTGCATAGCTCCAAAAGTCTTGAAACTTCACGGAACTCATTTTTAGACTATATAAAAAATACTAGGCGCAAGAAGTTCACCGGGGGGGCCACACCCTGCCCACGAGGGTGGGGCGCCCTACCCCCTTGGGCGCGCGCCCTGATGACCCACAAGTATACGGTATCTATCATAGTCATTTCGATAAGTAAGAGTGTCGAACCCAACAAGGAGCAGAAGGAAATGATAAGCGGTTTCCAGCAAGGTATTCTCTGCAAGTACTAAAATAAGTGGTAACAAATAGTTTTGTGATAGGATAATTTGTAACGAGCAACAAGTAACAAAAGTAAATAAAGTGCAGCAAGATGGCCCAATCCTTTTTGTAGCAAAGGAAAAGCCTGGACAAACTCTTATATAGAGAAAAGCGCTCCCGAGAACACATGGGAATTATCATCAATCTAGTTTTCATCACGTTCATATGATTCACGTTCGGTACTTTGATAATTTGGTATGTGGGTGGACCGGTGCTTGGGTACTGTCCTTACTTGGACAAGCATCCCACTTATGACTAACCCCTATTGCAAGCATCCGCAACTACAACAAAAGTATTAAGGTAAACCTAACCATAGCATGAAACATATGGATCCAAATCAACCCCTTACGAAGCAACGCATAAACTAGGGTTTAATCTTCTGTAACCCTAGCAACCCATCATCTACTTATTACTTCCCAATGCCTTCCTCTAGGCCCAAATAATGGTGAAGTGTTATGTTGTCGACGTTCACATAGCACCACTAGAGGAGAGAAAACATACATCTCATCAAAATATCGAACGAATACCAAATTCACATGACTACTGATAGCAAGACTTCTCCCATGTCCTCAGGAACAAACGTAACTACTCACAAAGCATATTCATGTTCATAATCAGAGGGGTATTAATATGCATATAGGATCTGAACATATGATCTTCCACCAAATAAATCAACTAGCATCAACTACAAGGAGTAATTAACACTACTAGCAACCTACTAGTACCAATCACGGACTTGGAGACAAGAATTGGATACAAGGGATGAACTAGGGTTTTGAGAGGAGATGGTGCTGGTGAAGATGTTGATGGAGATTGCCCTCTCCTGATGAGAGGAGCGTTGGTGATGACGATGGCTGGTTTCCCCCTCCCGGAGGGAAGTTTCCCCGGCAGAACAGCTCTATCGGAGCCCTTGATTGGATCCGCCAAGGTTCCGCCTCGTGGCGGCGGAGTTTCGTCTGAGGAGATGGCTTAGGATTTTTTCCTCATCAAAAGACCCCATATAGCAGAAGATGGCCATCGGAGGGCCACCAGGGGGCCCACGAGGTAGGGGGGCGCCCAGGGGGTAGGGCGCGCCCCCACCCTCATGGGAAGGGTGTGGCCCCCCTGGTGAACTTCTTGCGCTCAGTATTTTTTATATATTCTGAAAATGTCTTCCGTGAAGTTTCAGGACTTTTGGAGCTGTGCAGAATAGGTCTCTAATATTTGCTCCTTTTCCAGCCCAGAATCCCAGCTGCCGGCATTCTCCCTCTTTATGTAAACCTTGTAAAATAAGAGAGAATAGGCATAAGTATTGTGACATAATGTGTAGTAACAGCCCATAATGCAATAAATATCGATATGAAAGCATGATGCAAAATGGACGTATCAACTCCCCCAAGCTTAGACCTTGCTTGTCCTCAAGCGAAAGCCGAAATCGAAAAATATGTCCACACGTTTGGAGATAGAGGTGTCGATAAAAGTAGAATACGGACATGAGGGCATCATGATCATTCTTAGAACAGCAACTTACATAATTCTTGTCATATGATTTCTTATGCTAGAGTAATAATTCAATTACAATTCCAAGTATGAATCGTAAACTTCGTTGAAAACTAACAAACTATAATCTCAGTCATTGGAGCAATTGCAATTTATCATAACATAGGAAAGAGTCAATATATAAGAGCTTTTCAGCAAGTCCACATACTCAACTATCATATAGTCTTTCACAATTGCTGACACTCACGCGATACTTATGGGTATGGAGTTTTAATTGGACACAGAGAAAGATAGGGGCTTATAGTTTTGCCTCCCAACGTTTTACCTCAAGGGTAATGTCAACAATAATAGTTCATGAAAACTCACATCCAATTAGCCATATATACCAGGATCTTTCCAACATACTGTGCTTGCCAAAGGATAAAATATAAAAAGGAAGGGTGAAGATCACCATGACTCTTATGCAAGGTAGGAGATAAAAGTAAAAGATAGGCCCTTCGCAGAGGGAAGCAGAGGTTGTCATGTGCTTTTATGGTTGGATGCACAAAATTTTGATGCGAAAGAACGTCACTTTATATTGCCACTTGTGAGTTGTGATATCGACCTTTATTATGCAGTCTGTCGCTTTTATTTCTTCCATATCACACGATCGTATAAAGTTTATTTTCTCCCACACTAATAAGTCATACATATTTAGAGAGCAATTTTTATTGCTTGCACCGATGACAACTTACTTGGAGGATCTTACTCAATCCATAGGTAGGTATGGTGGACTCTGATGGCAAAACTGATTTAAGGGTATTCGGAAGCACAAGTAGTATCTCTACTTGGTGCGATGAATTTGGCTAGCATGAGGGGGAAGGCAAGCTCAACCATGTTGGATGATCCATGACAATATAATTTATCTCAGATGTAAGAAAACATAACCCATTACGTTGTCTTCCTTGTCCAACGTCAACTCTTTAGCATGTCATTATTTAATGAGTGCTCACAATCATAAAAGATGTCCAAGATAGTATGTTTATATGTGAAGACCTCTCTTTCTTTATTACTTCCTATTAATTGCAACGATGACCAAAACTATGTTTGTCAACTCTCAACAACTTTTATTCATCATACTTTTCCTATATGAGCTCATTACTCTCCATAAGATCCATATGATCTCTTTGTTTCCTTTTTTATTTATTTCTCTTTTCTTTTATTCACTTAGGATCATGACAAAATAATCAAGCCCTTGACTCAACACTAATCTTTATTATATAGCTCACGGACTCGATTACATAGAGGGATCATAAAGAAAAACTCAACACTAGATCATGCCATAAACTTTATTCTACTAGATCAAGATATTACCAAAAGGATCGAACTAAGAAAAACAGTAAAGATAAAAGTGATGGCAATACGATACCGGGGCACTCCCCCAAGCTTGGCAGTTGCCAAGGGGAGTGCCCATACCCGATGCTCAATTCTTGTTTGTTGGTGGAGAAGATGGAGATGATGATGGATAGTCACACATCGAGCGTAAGAGGTCCTCCAGCTTGCGGATAATGCCCTTGAGTGCAACAATATGCTCCTTCAACAAAATATTTTCACGTGTGAGATACTTGTTCTGTATACGAGCTAACTCAATCATCTTGAAAGCTTCGATCTCAGTTGGGGTAAGAAGATTGTGATCAATCTGAAGGATGTCTTCTGTTGCCGGAGCGTGATCCTCCGTGGCCTTCTTGATCCCTTCATCCTTGTTGATCTCCATGGGTTCTTCCCTCTTCAGCTCTATCTTCATTAGCCAAGCATCGTTGTCACCATTGTTGGAGGAGGGGGACGAGATGATGCCTAGCCTTGACGACCCTGACAGGAAACAGCTCAAAACAAGAATAGAGGATATTTGCGTGATACAGGAGTCAAAAATCCGGGAGATTATATAATGAATTTTTACCAACCAAAATACATGTCATGTAAGAAAACGGAGTCCGGAGAGTGCACGAGGTGCCCACAAGGTAGGGGGCGCGCCCAGTACGGTAGGGCACGCCCTCCACCCTCGTGGAGGCCTCATGTCCTTCCTGGACTGCTTCTTATTTTTCTATTTTTCTAAATATTCCAAAACGGGGAAATATTGCCTTAAAAATTGTTTTGGAGTCGGTTTACTTACCGTACCACATACCTATTCCTTTTCGGAGTCTGAAACATTCCGTCAAGTGTCCCTTGTGTATTCCTCCGGGGTTACAGTTTCAATAACATTGGTTTCAATATTTATGGGATTACCTGAGATATAATGTTTGATTCTTTGACCGTTCACCACTTTCGGATTTGTGCCTTCAAAGTTGTTGATTTTTATGGCATCAGAACGATAGACCTCCTCGATAACGTAAGGATCTTCCCATTTAGAGAGAAGTTTTCCTGCAAAAAATCTTAAAAGAGAGTTGTATAGCAATACATAATCACCTACATTAAACTCACGCTTTTGTATCCTTTTATCATGCCATCTTTTAACTTTTTCTTTAAACAACTTGGCATTTTCGTAGGCTTGGGTTCTCCATTCATCGAGTGAGCTAATATCAAATAACCTCTTCTCACCGGCAAGTTTAAAATCATAATTGAGCTCTTTAATAGCCCAATATGCCTTGTGTTCTAGTTCGAGAGGTAAGTGACATGCTTTTCCATAAACCATTTTATACGGAGACATACACATAGGATTTCTATGTGCAGTTTTATAGGCCCATAATGCATCATCAAGTTTCTTGGACCAATTCTTTCTAGACCTATTGACAGTCTTTTGCAAAATTAATTTGATCTCTCTATTACTCAATTCTACTTGACCACTAGACTTAGGGTGATAAGGAGATGCAATTCTATGATTAATATCATACTTAGCAAGCATTTTATGGAAAGCACCATGAATAAAATGTGAACCACCATTAGTCATTAAATATCTAGGGACTCCAAATCTTGGAAAAATAACTTATTTAAGCATTTTAATAGAAGTGTTATGATCAGCACTACTAGTTGGAATAGCTTCTACCCACTTAGTAACGTAATCAATAGAAACTAAAATATGTGTATAACCATTAGAGCCAGGAAAAGGTCCCATATAGTCAAAGACCCAAACATCAAATGGTTCAATAACGAGTGAATAGTTCATAGGCATTTCTTGAAGTCTACTAATATTACCAATTCTTTGACATTCATCACAAGATAAGACAAACTTACGGGCATCTTTGAAGAGAGTAGGCCAATAAAAACCTGATTGCAATACCTTATGTGCAGTTCTATCTCCAGCATGGTGTCCTCCATAAGCTTCGGAGTGACACTTGCGTAAGATCTGTTCCTGTTCATGCTCAGGTACACAACGTCTAATAACACCATCTGCTCCTTCTTTATAAAGATGTGGGTCATCCCAAAAGTAATGCCTCAAATCATAGAATAACTTTTTCTTTTGCTGGTATGTGAAACTAGGTGGTATGAATTTGGCAACAATGTAATTAGCATAATCATCATACCATGGAGAAGTATGAAAAGCATTTATGACATTTAATTGCTCATCAGGAAAGCTATCATCAATAGGTAGTGGGTCATCAAGCACATTTTCTAACCTAGACAAGTTGTCTGCAACGGGGTTCTCATCTCCCTTTTTATCAACAATATGTAAGTCAAATTCTTGTAGCAAGAGAACCCATCTAATAAGTCTAGGTTTAGCATCTTTCTTTTCCATAAGATATTTAATAGTAGCATGATCAGTGTGAATAGTTACTTTAGAATCAACAATATAAGGTCTGAACTTATCACAAGCAAATACAACTACTTAGAATTCTTTTTCAGTAGTAGCATAATTTCTTTGAGCATTGTCTAGGGTTTTACTAGCATATTGAATAACGTGTAATTTCTTATCAACTCTTTGCCCTAGAACAGCACCTACAGCATAATCACTAGCATCACACATAATTTCAAAGGGTAAATTCCAATCAGGTGGCTGAACAATAGGTGCAGAGATCAATGCTTTCTTAAGTATTTCAAATGCTTCTACACAATCATCATCAAAGACAAATGGTATATCTTTTTGTAATAAATTAGTCAGAGGCCGAGAAATTTTTGAGAAGTCCTTAATGAACCTCCTATAAAATCCGGCGTGACCAAGGAAACTTCTTATACCTTTGATGTCCTTGGGGCATGACATCTTTTCAATAGCATCGACCTTGGCTTTATCAACTTCAATACCTCTTTCAGAAACTTTATGCCCCAAGACAATACCCTCATTAACCATAAAGTGGCACTTTTCCCAATTCAAGACAAGACTAGTTTCTTCACATCTCTGCAAAACTTGATCAAGGTTGCTCAAGCAATCATCAAAAGAAGATCCATATACGGAGAAATCGTCCATGAAAACCTCACAAATCTTTTCACAAAAGTCAGAGAATATAGCCATCATGCATCTTTGAAAGGTAGCAGGTGCATTACATAAACCAAAAGGCATACGTCTATAAGCAAAAGTACCAAAAGGGCAAGTAAAAGTAGTCTTTGATTGATCCTTAGCTGACACGGGTATTTGAGAGAAACCAGAATAACCATCTAGAAAGCAAAAATGTTTATGTTTAGATAATCTTTCTAGCATTTGATCAATAAAAAGTAAGGGGTAATGATCCTTTTTAGTGGCCTTATTTAATTTGCGGAAATCAGTTACCATCCTATAACCTGTAATAGTTCTTTGAGGAATCAATTCATCTTTATCATTAGGAACAACAGTAATACCTCCCTTCTTAGGGACACAATGGACAGGACTTACCCACTGACTATCAGCAATGGGATAGATTATACCTGCCTCAAGGAGCTTTAGTATTTCCTTTCTCAGAACTTCTTTCATTTTAGGATTCAGCCATCGTTGATGATCACGAACTGGTTTAACATCTTCTTCCAAATTTATTTTATGTTGACATAGAGTGGGACTAATGCCCTTAAGATCATCAAGAGTATACCCAATAGCAGCACAGTGCTTCTTTAGAGTTTTCAATAATCTCTCTTCCTCATGCTCTGAAAGGTTAACACTAATAATAACAGGATATATCGTTTTCTCATCAATATAAGCATATTTAAGAGTATCAGGCAACGATTTAAGCTCAAACACGGGATCACCCTTAGGTGGAGGAGGATCCCCTAGAATTTCAACAGGAAAATTGTGTTTCAGAATAGGTTCCTGTTTAAAGAATACTTCATCTATTTCCCTTCTTTCATTCATAAACATATCATTTTCATGGTCTAGCAAATATTGTTCTAAAGGATCACTATGAGGTACGACAATAGAAGCAATACCAATAATTTCATCCTTACCAGGTAATTCTTCTTCACGGTGTTGTCTACTAAATTTAGAGAAATTAAATTCATGAGACATATCATCTAAACCGATAGTAAAAACATCCTTTTTGCAATCTATCTTAGCATTAACAGTGTTCAAGAAGGGTCTACCAAATATAATGGGACAAAAGCTATCTTGTGGGGAACCAAGAACAAGAAAATTAGCAGGATATTTAGTTTTCCCACACAAGACTTCAACATCTCTAACAACTCCCATGGGTGAAATAGAATCGCTATTGGCAAGTTTAATTGTGACATCAATATCTTCTATCCCAGCAGGTGCAATATCATGCATGATTTCTTTGTATAAGTCGTAAGGTATTGCACTAGCACTAGCACCCATATCACATAAGCTATGATAAAAATGATCTCCTATTTTAACAGAAATAACATGCATGCCTACCACAGGTCTGTTTTTATCTTTTGCACAAGGTTTAGCAATTCTAGCAGTCTCATCAAGGAAATGAATAACATACCCATCCATATTATCAGACAAGATATCTTTAACCATAGCAATATCAGGTTAAACTTTAATTTGCTTAGGAGGTGTATAAGTTTTAATATTGCTTTTATGAACCATAGTTGAATCTTTAGCATGATCTTTTATCCTAACAGGAAAAGGTGGTTTCTCAACATAAGCGGTAGGAAGAATAGGATCATTATAAGTGATAGTCTTTTCTTCAACTTTAATTGGTGCAGCTACTTTTAATTCTATGGGAGGATGATATTTAAACCACTTCTCCCTAGGGAGATCAACATGAGTAGCAAAAGATTCACAGAAAGAAGCTACTATTTTAGAGTCAAGTCCATATTTAGTGCTAAATTTACGGAAAACATCGGTATCCATAAAAGATTTAACACAATCAAACTTAGGTGTCATACCTGACTCCTTACCTTTGTCGAGGTCCCAATCTTCAGAGTTGCATTTAATTCTTTCCAATAAATCCCATTTGAATTCAATAGTCTTCGTCATAAAATAGACAACACAAGAAGTATCGAGCATGGTGCGATTGTTATCAGAAAGCCGAGCATATAAATTTTGAATAATCATTTCTCTTGAGAGCTCATGATTGGGGCATGAATATAACATTGATTTAAGCCTCCCCCAAGCTTGAGCGATGCTTTCTCCTTCGCGAGGCCAAAAATTATATATATAATTGTGATCACAATGAACAAGATGCATAGGATAAAACTTCTGATGAAATTCCAATTTCAATCGTTTGTAGTTCCATGACCCCGTATCATCACATAGCCTATACCATGTCAATGCATCTTCCTTCAAAGATAAAGGGAAGACCTTCTTTTTAATAACATCTCCGGGTACACCTGCAAGCTTAAATAATCCACAAACTTCATCCACATATATTAGGTGCTCATCAGGATGCGTTGTTCCATCTCTTGCAAAAGGATTAGCTAGCAGTTTTTCTATCATACCCGAAGGGATTTCAAAGCAGACATTTTCATTTTCAGTAGGTTCAGTAGGTTGAGAAGAAACTCTTTGGTCTACTGGTCTGGGTGAAGATACCCCGAACAAGCCCCTCAGAGGATTACTTTCCATAGTAACAAGTGACAGTAAATTTCAGCACACTATATAAACTTTCCTTACCAAATTCCACCTACCAAAGGCGCTTCACTCCCCGGCAACAGCGCCAGAAAAGAGTCTTGATGACCCACAAGTATAGACGATCTATCGTAGTCCTTTCGATAAGTAAGAGCGTCGAACCCAACAAGGAGCAGAAGGAAATGATAAGCGGTTTCCAGCAAGGTATTCTCTGCAAGTACTGAAATAAGTGGTAACAGATAGTTTTGTGATAGGATAATTTGTAACGAGAAACAAGTAACAAAAGTAAATAAAGTGCGGCAAGATGGCCCAATCCTTTTTGTAGCAAAGGACAAGCCTGGACAAACTCTTATATAGAGAAAAGCGTGTAACACCCTCGATGCGACTATAGCTCCCACGTGTCGAGGCACGACTTAGAGATATAATCGCATTGAAGGCATATGTCGCAAGTTAGGCAATCTTCACAACATCCCATGTAATATGATAATAAAAAGGGAGATAACATAGTTGACTTACACTCGCCACGTCAATCAAGTACATAAATAACATTACATCATCCAAAACACTCATGGCCCGACTACGGCGCCAAAATAAAGAGAACCTAACATGCGACAACGGTCCCAATCATCCCCAACTGGGCACCACTACTGATCATCGGGAAAGGAAACATAGTATCGTTGAGAGTCTTCGTCGAACTCCCACTTGAGCTCATACGCGTCTCCTGAAGCGGAATCATCAGGCCCTGCATCTGGTGTAATAGTAATCTGTGAGCCACGGGGACTCAGCAATCTCGCACCCTCGCGATCAAGACTATTTAAGCTTATAGGTAAGGAAAGGTAAAATATGAGTGGAGCTGCAGCAAGCGACTAGCAAGTATGGTGGCTAACTTATTCGCAAAAGAGAGCGAGAAGAGGAGGCAAAGCACGAGCGAGAAGCTAGAGAACAACCTGCGCAAACATTACTCCAACACCGTGTCCACTTCCCGGACTCCGCCGAGAAGAGGCCATCACGGTAACACACTCAGTTGATTCATTTTAATTGAATTAAGGTTCAAGTTATCTACAACCGGACATTAACAAATTCCCATCTGCCCATAACCGCGGGCACGGCTTTCAAAAGTTCAATCCATGCAGAGGAGTCCCAACTTAGCCCATGACAAGCTCTCACGGTCAACGAAGGAATAGACCTCCTCCCAAGACGTTCCGATCAGGCTCGGTATCTCGGTAACTCAAGACACTTCGACAGGTTAAAACAAGACCAGCAACACCGCCCGAATGTGCCGACAAATCCCGATAGGAGCTGCACATATCTCTTCCTCAGGGCACACTCAGATGAGACATCCTACGAGTAAAACCAACCCTCAAGTTGCCCCGAGGTGGCCCCGCAGTCTACTCGGTCAGACCAACACTCAGAGGAGCACTGGCCCGGGGGGGGGGGGTTAAATAAGATGAACCGCGGGCTCTGGAAACCCGAGGGAAAAGAGGCTAGGTGGCAAATGGTAAGACCAAGGTTGGGCATTGCTGGAAAAGCTTTAATCAAGGCGAACTATCAAGGGGTTCCCATTATAACCCAACCGCGTAAGGAACGAAAATCCGGGAACATAACACCGATATGACGGAAACTAGGGCGGCAAGAGTGGAACAAAACACTAGGCGAGAGGCCGAGCCTTCCACCCTTTACCAAGTATATAGATGCATTTAAGATAACATAGCAATATAATGATATCCCAACAATTAAATAAAATATGTTCCAAGAAGGAACGGCCTCCAATCTTCACCTGCAACTAGCAACGCTATAAGAGGGGCTGAGCAAAGCGGTAACATAGCCAATCAACGGTTTGCTAGGACAATGGTGGGTTAGAGGTTTGACATGGCAAGTTGGGAGGATTGCAAGAAAGTGGTAGGCATCGTAGCAGTGGCATAGCAAAAGAGCGAGCAAACTAGCATAGCAAAGATAGTAGTGATTTCGAGGGTATGTTCATCTTGCCTGCACAGTTGTCAGAGTTGACTGGATCCTCGAAAGCAAACTCAAAGGGCTCCTTGTTAGCGAACTCGTCTCCCGGCTCTACCCAAACAAGACAAACAAGCAACAAGGATACAATCAACCACGTGCAAACTCAAACAACACGATGCAAAGATGATATGCTATGCGGGATGCGATGCGGGATGCAAAATGCAAGATATGACAGGAAATGTATGAACCTGGCCTCAACTTGGAATTCCAAGTGTGCCACTGGAAATATGAGATGAAATCGCTTGAAAACGATATAAAGAACACCGAAATCGGAGTTACGGTTTGGAAATGGCAAGCGATTCAAATATGACACCGGTCTGCGATTTACAGCAAGTAGGCGTCTAAATGCAACGGAATGAACATGCTACAGCCACCAAACATGACAACAAAATACATGGCAGGGAAGCATTCAAGATGCTTAACAAAAGTCTAGCACTGAGCTACGGCCAAATCATCCATTAACAGGTTCAAACAAGCATGGCAAAAACGCAAATGGCAAACAGATCTCAGACTTAGTGAGATTAACACTTGTTTGGAATTTCAGATCATATAGCCCTCTTCGAAGCAACAAAACAACATGCTACAGGACCTGAACATGACAAAAAAAGACATTGCATGGAGCTACTCAACAAGCTTAACAAAAGTCCCTTAGTGACCTTGAGCCAAAAGGGATCACAAAATATAGTAACAAGCACACGAACATAGCAAAAACATAATCAGTTTTCAGACTTGGTGAAAACTGGGACATGCTGAAACATAACTCACGAAGGCATGTTTACGAGCTCGATGCACTCACCACGGTGCAAATCATGGCAAGACAAGCATACACCCCTTAAGAATGCACAAAATTCAAGCTCTACATGGCAAGAACAATGGCATAGCATGCACGGATCAACTACAATAACATTGGCAAAATCGCAAACAAGTTGACGATCTGCCCAGATTCGCAACGAAGCAAAAGTAGAGCTCGATTGACTCAAGCTAGGGTGCTCCATAATTGCAAACAAAGACAGGGATGGATAGAGCACTACAATATTAACAAAACTCCCTTACTGATCATCCTCAAAAGAGGCACGGATCACTAGGAAACAACATGAACATATGGCATCGTGAGATAAACAATCCCAGGACTTAGTGAAACTACTAAGTCCCTGAAAACAGAATTAGCAAGTGCCCCACTTTGCAAGCTTGCACAAGTCACCACACACATCCTAAAAATACGTGGGTTGCACCTCTGGAAAGATGACAAAACCCTTAACAAAACATATGAAGAACTCACGGGCATATCATGCACACATTAATCATGGCAAAAATGACAAAAGTGCTAAACGGAGTAACAGATCCGACAATTAACTCAAGTAGCCCTCTTCTAACAGCATTTCGGGCATCAAGATGAGCTCAAATGAAAATGATGCAATGGAATGAAATGATGTACTCTCTGAGATGAACATTTTGATATGCTATATGCCCAAATCGGAGCTACAGATGCACAGTTACGAGGCCGCGAACAGGGGCATATGAACTAAAAATATCCGGGACTTACTGAAAAAAAATTAGGTCAACCCTGAAAACAGATCTGGATCGGGGCGGCGCGCGAACCGAGGTGGCCGGGCTCTCGCCGGAGCTTCTCGCCGGTGGGGGAGGGAGGACCGGCCGGGGTCGGGGTCGCCGAGGTGGCGCCGGAGCGGGGAGCCGGCGAGGAGGAGGATGGAGCTGGGCGGCGCGGGGACCGGTGGCGG
>NC_041390.1:452108275-452113602 GCF_002162155.2 Triticum dicoccoides | reverse complement strand
GACACGTGGCGGCTGGCGGCTGGGTCGGGCGGACGTGTCCGGTGCCGTCGGACGTGTCCGGCGGCGGCGGATCTGAGATTTAGGGTTTCGGGGAGAGGGGATCTGGTATTTTTTTAGAAGGGGGAGGTATATATAGGCATAGAGGGAGCTAGGAGAGTCCAAATGAGGTGCGGTTTTCGGCCACGCGATCGTGATCGAACGCTCTAGGACATGGAGCAGAGTTTGGTGGGTTTTGGGCCAAATTGGAGGGGTGTTGGGCTGCAACACACACGAGGCCTTTTTGGTCCCTCGGTTAACCGTTGGAGTATCAAACGACGTCCAAATGGTACGAAACTTGACAGGCGGTCTACCGGTAGTAAACCAAGGCTGCTTGGCAAGTCTCGGTCCAATCCAGAAATGCTTAATCCCCACACACGAAAGAAAGCTAGAAATGACCACCGGAGGAGAACGAAGCGCCGGAATGCAAAACGGACAACGGGAAAAATGCTCGAATGCATGAGACGAACACGTATGCAAATGCAATGCACATGATGACATGATATGAGATGCATGACAAAGACAACAACACATGGAGACAAAGACCCGAACCTGAGGAAATAAATATAACTTAACGCCGGAAACGACAAGATTTGGAGTACAAATAGGGAAAGTTACATCCGGGGTGTTACAACACTCCACCACTACGAAAGGGTCTCGTCCCGAGATCTAGGACTGATAGAACGCCGAGTACTCAGAACGGAGGCGATCCTCGCGTTCCCAGGTAGCTTCACGGTCGGAATGGTGTGAACACTTGACTTTGAGAAATTTGATTGACTTGTTGCGAGTCTTGCGTTCAGTCTCTTCAAGAATAGCAACTGGGTGCTCACGATAAGAGAGATCTTCTTGGAGCTCAATGTCCTCGAAGTTGACGGTGCGGTCAGGAGTCTTGAAGCACTTTCGAAGCTGAGAGACATGGAACATGTCATGAACATTTGCAAAGTTTGAAGGAAGCTCGAGTTGATAGGCGAGGTCGCCTCTCTTGCTGACAATCTTAAAAGGTCCCACGTATCTAGGGGCAAGCTTGCCTTTGATACCGAAGCGACGAGTACCTTTTATAGGAGAGGCACGGAGGTAAACATGATCTCCGATCTCGAAAGCCAAATCACGGTGCTTACTATCATAGTAGCTCTTCTGACGGGATTGGGCTGCTTTGAGGTTATCACGAATGACTTTGCACGTTTCTTCTGCCTCCGTGATTAAGTCATTACCCAAAAGCTGACGTTCACCGGTTTCAGACCAGTTGAGAGGGGTACGGCACTTCCTGCCATACAGAATTTCAAAAGGGGCCTTGCCCGAACTTGCTTGAAAACTGTTGTTGTAGGAGAATTCAGCATAAGGAAGACAATTCTCCCACTTCATGCCGAAGGAGATCACACAAGCCCTGAGCATATCTTCAAGAATCTGGTTGACACGCTCAACTTGACCGCTTGTTTGAGGATGGAAAGCTGTGCTGAAGCGGATGTTTGTGCCCATGGCCTTCTGGAAAGAATCCCAAAACTTCTCATTGATGTTGGGAAGTGGGTATTTGTTCTTGAAGGTCTTCTTGTTCACTGGACGGTAATCAACACAAAGTCGGTCCGTCCCATCCTTCTTCTTCACAAAAAGAACACCACAACCCCACGGAGAAGAACTAGGCCGGATGAGACCCATTTTCTCTTGCATATCGAGTTGCTTCTTCAGCTCCTTCAACTCTTCAGGTCCGAGCTTGTAAGGACGTTTGCACATAGGTTCCGTGCCAGGCTCAAGATCAATAACGAATTCAACTGGCCGGTGCGGAGGCATTCCTGGGAGCTCTTCTGGAAAGACGTCTTGATATTCGCAAACGACTGGAATTTGAGAGATAGCATCCAATTCACCCTTCTCATTGAGAGAAAATAGACGGATAGTATCATCACGAGCGGCAAAGACAATTACATCCTCAGACGAATGAGTCAATTGAATCTTCCTGGCTGCACAATCAAGCTGAGCCTTGTGCTTAGAAAGCCAATCCATTTCGAGAATAAGATCAATATCCGAGTTACCAAGAACCACCGGAGAAGAGAGAAACTTGTAATCACCCAATGTGATAGAGATATCGGGAGCAACCAAACTAGAAGTCAAAAGCTTGCCGGGAGAAACAACTTGCATGACTTTGGGCATAATCTCGGTATCAACATTGTGCTTCGATGTAAAAGGGCATGACAAAAAGGAATGCGATGCACCAGTGTCAAAAAGAACTTTTGCAGGAACATCATTAACAGGAAGGTTACCCATTATCACATCTGACGAGTCCTCTGCCTGAGCTGCATTCATCAAATTGACCTTGGCATGCTTGGGGTTATGCTTGACCACAACTGTACTTGTCGATCTGACAGGAGGAGGAGGAGGAAGACACCTCTGGTTGAGACACTTGTTGGCATAGTGACCCTTCTGTTGGCACTTGTTGCACGTGACCTCTGAAAGCGGACGGTGATACGGAGCACTCGATCTTGGAGCTTGAGACGAAGTCTTGTTCTGAAAGCCAGGGTTGGGTGGGTGGGAAGAACCACTGCCACCTTTGCTCTTCTGCTGATACGGCTGACGGAACGGAGGAGGAGGAAGCCAAAACTTCTGCTGCTTGGCCACTTGAGTAGAGGAAGAAGGAGAACATCTCTGACTCGCTTCTTGGAAGCATCACACCTCAACTGAGCAGCCTCTTGCTTCAGTGCCATGTTGTAGAACTCATCGTACCTCAAGGGCTCAAAGAGAACAAGAGCGAGCTGAATTTCTTCTCTGAGACCACCCCTGAACTGATATATCATGCTCTTCTCATCAGGGACGTCCTGCTTGGCAAAGCGGGCGAGCTTCTGGAACAACTTGTTGTAGTCATAGACAGACAAAGAGCCTTGCTTCAGATTGCGGAATTCCTCACGCTTGCTTTCAACCACGCTCTGCGGAATATGATGAGCTCGGAAATCTCGACGGAAATCATCCCAAGTGATAACACGTCCACCTCTGGAGTCCTCGTACTGCTGGAACCATTCTGCAGCTTGATCTTTGAGTTGGAAGGAAGCGAACTTAACAAAGTCCTTAGTCCTGACGTTACTGCACTCGAAATGCTTGCACAGATCCACAAGCCAATCGTCAGCATCGGTTGCCTCAACACAATTGCTGAAAGTCTTTGGCCCATTTGCAAGGAACTGGTTGAGTGTAGCAAAGTGACTCTGATTGCTTCCTTGATTCCCTTGACTGCCTTGATTGCGCTCTTGGAGAATTTGCATGATCAGTTGTGTGTTTGCATTGGTTGCGGCCATCACAGCTTGCCATGCCTCTAGAGGAGGTGGAGGTGGTGGCGGATCAGGATTCGGAGTCGTGCGCGTTGGAGGAGCCATCCTGCAGAGGGTGACCACCATTAGCACATTGATAGATAAAATATTGAAGTTGAATCCAACGGAATGAAAATTGCAACATATAGTCTTCACATCCGAACAAAATGAACGAATGCATTCCTCTTGAAATGGTCACATATCCATAAATTGAGAAGCCACGTAGAAATAAGGGAGAGAAATAAACCAATAAGGTATGGAACAAGAATGAATAATCGGTAAGAAATCCCAATCTCAAACCAATATCCGTGGAAGAAGAACTAGAGCTACTAGAATTCCCACCAATGAAACTCCCGAACCTTTCCGGTTATGCAATCAGGTGTTGGGGATACAAGGGAAGCATAATATCTCACCCAAACTAGCAAATCCTACATCCAGCTGTATCCATCCTTCAACACATAACCAAGAAACCTTCGGAAACCATCTACCTCAACCTTCGAAAAGCATCCGTTATACAAGTTATGGCGATACTCCCGAACTCCCGCCCCAGTACTGGGTGGCGTCGAGGTTATCTCACCAACGAACTGCATAAAAGAGATTTTCGATGTCGGCGTACTAAACTCAGGTATTCCAGAACTGCAACGATAAAATTATGATGACAACACCTCAGAGCTCAACTCCCCGGGACACTTCCACTAAACCCCTGACAGGAGGCACCAAGACAATGTTCTCATCATAAAACCATCGGAACGATTCCAAGATACCCACGTGATCCTAATTTTTTTTTGTGAAATTTGAGAAGAGAAGAGTCAAAACTCTACGTGAGGATGCCTTACCAGAGAGATGAGGAGACTGGGAAGTAAAAAGAATTCCTAATCTCTCCGATATATAATTCCTAAAAGACTCAAAACATTTTTTTAGACACAACTCGGCCGCTAAAAACGATCAAGCAATGGGGCTCCTAAGGTCGGGGAAGGCTCTGATACCAACTTGTAACACCCTCGATGCGACTATAGCTCCCACGTGTCGAGGCATGACTTAGAGATATAATCGCATTGAAGGCATATGTCGCAAGTTAGGCAATCTTCACAACATCCCATGTAATATGATAATAAAAAGGGAGATAACATAGTTGGCTTACACTCGCCATGTCAATCAAGTACATAATAACATTACATCATCCAAAACACTCATGGCCCGACTATGGTGCCAAAATAAAGAGAATCCAACATGCGACAACGGTCCCAATCACCCCCAACTGGGCACCACTACTGATCATCGGGAAAGGAAACATAGTATCGTTGAGAGTCTTCGTCGAACTCCCACTTGATCTCATACGCGTCTCCTGAAGCGGAATCATCAGGCCCTGCATCTGGTGTAATAGTAATCTGTGAGCCACGGGGACTCAGCAATCTCGCACCCTCGCGATCAAGACTATTTAAGCTTATAGGTAAGGCAAGGTAAAATATGAGTGGAGCTGCAGCAAGCGACTAGCAAGTATGGTGGCTAACTTATTCGCAAAAGAGAGCGAGAAGAGGAGGCAAAGCACGAGCGAGAAGCTAGAGAACAACCTGCGCAAACATTACTCCAACACCGTGTCCACTTCCCGGACTCCGCCGAGAAGAGGCCATCACGGTAACACACTCAATTGATTCATTTTAATTGAATTAAGGTTCAAGTTATCTACAACCGGACATTAACAAATTCCCATCTGCCCATAACCGCGGGCACGGCTTTCGAAAGTTCAATCCATGCAGAGGAGTCCCAACTTAGCCCATGACAAGCTCTCACGGTCAACGAAGGAATAGACCTCCTCCCAAGACGTTCCGATCAGGCTCGGTATCTCGGTAACTCAAGACACTTCGACAGGTTAAAACAAGACCAGCAACACCGCCCGAATGTGCCTACAAGTCCCGATAGGAGCTGCACATATCTCTTTCTCAGGGCACACTCAGATGAGACATCCTACGAGTAAAACCAACCCTCAAGTTGCCCCGAGGTGGC
>NC_041390.1:452029830-452107931 GCF_002162155.2 Triticum dicoccoides | reverse complement strand
GGGCTCCGGAAACCCGAGGGAAAATAGGCTAGGTGGCAAATGGTAAGACCAAGGTTGGGCATTGCTGGAAAAGCTTTAATCAAGGCGAGCTATCAAGGGGTTCCCATTATAACCCAACCGTGTAAGGAATGCAAAATCCGGGAACATAACACCGATATGACGGAAACTAGGGCGGCAAGAGTGGAACAAAACACTAGGCGAGAGGCCGAGCCTTCCACCCTTTACCAAGTATATAGATGCATTTAAGATAACATAGCAATATAATGATATCCCAACAATTAAATAAAAGATGTTCCAAGAAGGAGCGGCCTCCAATCTTCACCTGCAACTAGCAACGCTATAAGAGGGGCTGAGCAAAGCGGTAACATAGCCAATCAACGGTTTGCTAGGACAATGGTGGGTTAGAGGTTTAACATGGCAATTTGGGAGGCTTGCAAGAAAGTGGTAGGCATCGTAGCAGTGGCATAGCAAAAGAGCGAGCAAACTAGCATAGCAAAGATAGTAGTGATTTCGAGGGTATGTTCATCTTGCCTGCACAGTTGTCAGAGTTGACTGGATCCTTGAAGGCAAACTCAAAGGGCTCCTCGTTAGCGAACTCGTCTCCCGGCTCTACCCAAACAAGACAAACAAGCAACAAGGATACAATCAACCACATGCAAACTCAAACAACACGATGCAAAGATGATATGCTATGCGGGATGCGATGCGGGATGCAAAATGCAAGATATGACAGGAAATGCATGAACCTAGCCTCAACTTGGAATTCCAAGTGTTCCACTGGAAAGATGAGATGAAATCGCTTGAAAACGATATAAAGAACGCCGAAATCGGAGTTACGGTTTGGAAATGGCAAGCGATTCAAATATGATACCGGTCTGCGATTTACAGCAAGTAGGCGTCTAAATGCAACGGAATGAACATGCTACAGCCACCAAACATGACAACAAAATACATGGCAGGGAAGCATTCAAGATGCTTAACAAAAGTCTAGCATTGAGCTATGGCCAAATCATCCACTAACAGGTACAAACAAGCATGGCAAAAACGCAAATGGCAAACAGATCTCAGACTTAGTGAGATTAACACTTGTGTGGAATTTCAGATCATATAGCCCTCCTCGGAGCAACAAAACAACATGCTACAGGACCTGAACATGACAAAGAAAGACATTGCATGGAGCTACTCAACAAGCTTAACAAAAGTCCCTTAGTGACCTTGAGCCAAAAGGGATCACGAAATATAGTAACAAGCACACGAACATAGCAAAAACATAATCAGTTTTTAGACTTAGTGAAAACTGGGACATGCTGAAACATAACTCACAAAGGCATGTTTACGAGCTCGATGCACTCACCACGGTGCAAGTCATGGCAATACAAGCATACATCCCTTAAGAAGGCACAAAATTCAAGCTCGACATGGCAAGAACAATGGCATAGCATGCACGGATCAACTACAATAACATCGGTAAAATCGCAAACAAGTTGACGATCTGCCCAGATTCGCAACGAAGCAAAAGTAGAGCTCGATCGACTCAAGCTAGGGTGCTCCATAATTTCAAACAAATACATGGATGGATATACTACTACAATATTAACAAAACTCCCTTACTGATCATCCTCAAAAGAGGCACGGATAACTAGGAAACAACATGAACATATGGCATCGTGAGATAAACAATCCCAGGACTTAGTGAAACTACTAAGTCCCTGAAAACAGAATTAGCAAGTGCACCACTTTGCAAGCTTGCACAAGTCACCACACACATCCTAAAAATACATGGGTTGCACCTCTAGAAAGATGACAAAACCCTTAACAAAACATATGAAGAACTCACGGGCATATCATGCACACATTAATCATGGCAAAAATGACAAAAGTGCTAAACGGAGTAACAGATCCGACAATTAACTCAAGTAACCCTCTTCTAACAGCATTTCGGGCATCAAGATGAGCTCAAATGAAAATGATGCAATGGAATGAAATGATGTACTCTCTGAGATGAACATTTTGATATGCTATATGCCCAAATCGGAGCTACGGATGCAAAGTTATGAGGCCGCGAACAGGGGCATATGAACTAAAAATATCCGGGACTTGGCGAAAAAAAATTAGGTCAACCCTGAAAACAGACCTGGATCGGGGCGGCGCGCGAACCGAGGTGGCCGGGCTCTCTCCGGAGCTTCTCGCCGGAGGAGGAGGGAGGACCGGCCGGGGCTTGGGGTCGCCGGGGTGGCGCCGGAGCGGGGAGCCGGCGAGGAGGATGGAGCCGGGCGGCGCGGGGACCGGTGGCGGCGAGCACGGGTGGCGGCTGGCTCGCGCCGGCGAGGTGGCGGCTGCGCCGGCGAGGAGGAGGGTGGCGGCGGCTGGCGTGGCGGCTCCGGAGTCGAGGAAGCCGGCGGGGGCGCGGGCGGCGGGACGAGCCGGGCGGCGGGGCGAGGAACTGGGCCGCGGGGGCCCGCGCTAGGCTCGGCGGGCCTCAGCGGCGGCAGCGGCGAAGCGGTCCCGCAAGGGACACGTGGCGGCTGGCGGCTGGGTCGGACGGACGTGTCCGGCGCCGGCGGATCTGAGATTTAGGGTTTCGGGGAGAGGGGATCCGGGATTTTTTTTAGAAGGGGGAGGTATATATAGGCATAGAGGGAGCTAGGAGAGTCCAAATGAGGTGCGGTTTTCGGCCACGCGATCGTGATCGAACGCTCTAGGACATGGAGCAGAGTTTGGTGGGTTTTGGGCCAAATTGGAGGGGTGTTGGGCTGCAACACACACGAGGCCTTTTCGGTCCCTCGGTTAACCGTTGGAGTATCAAACGACGTCCAAATGATACGAAACTTGATAGGCGGTCTACCGGTAGTAAACCAAGGCCGCTTGGCAAGTCTCGGTCCAATTCGGAAATGCTTAATCCCCACACACGAAAGAAAGCTAGAAATGACCACCGGAGGAGAACGAAGCGCCGGAATGCAAAACGGACAACGGGAAAAATGCTCGAATGCATGAGACGAACACGTATGCAAATGCAATGCACATGATGACATGATATGAGATGCATGACAAAGACAACAACACACGGAGACAAAGACCCGAACCCGAGGAAATAAATATAACTTAACACCGGAAACGGCAAGAGTGGGAGTACAAATAGGAAAGTTACATCCGGGGTGTTACAAAGCGCTCCCGAGGACACATGGGAATTATCGTAAAGCCAGTTTTCATCACGTTCATATGATTCACGTTCGGTACTTTGATAATTTGGTATGTGGGTGGACCGGTGCTTGGGTATTGTCCTTACTTGGACAAGCATCCCACTTATGATTAACCTCTATTGCAAGCATCCGCAACTACAACAAAAGTATTAAGGTAAACCTAACCATGG
Organism: Triticum dicoccoides; assembly: GCF_002162155.2. NCBI lineage: Eukaryota > Viridiplantae > Streptophyta > Magnoliopsida > Poales > Poaceae > Triticum > Triticum dicoccoides. Next base: position 452,104,561 of record NC_041390.1, on the reverse strand, counting down.
CATGAAACATATGGATCCAAATCAGCCCCTTACGAAGCAACGCATAAACTAGGGTTTAAGCTTCTGTCACTCTAGCAACCCATCATCTACTTATTACTTCCCAATGCCTTCCTCTAGGCCCAAATAATGGTGAAGTGTTATGTAGTCGATGTTCACATAACACCACTAGAGGAGAGACAACATACATCTCATCAAAATATCGAATGAATACCAAATTCACATGACTACTGATAGCAAGACTTCTCCCATGTCCTCAGGAACAAACGTAACTACTCACAAAGCATATTCATGTTCATAATCAGAGGGGTATTAATATGCATATAGGATCTGAACATATGATCTTCCACCAAATAAACCAACTAGCATCAACTACAAGGATTAATTAACACTACTAGCAACCTACTAGTACCAATCCCGGACTTGGAGACAAGAATTGGATACAAGAGATAAACTAGGGTTTTGAGAGGAGATGGTGTTGGTGAAGATGTTGATGGAGATTGCCCTCTCCCGATGAGAGGAGCATTGGTGATGACGATGGCGATGGTTTCCCCCACCCGGAAGGAAGTTTCCCCGGCAGAACAGCTCTGCCGGAGCCCTAGATTGGATCCGCCAAGGTTCCGCCTCGTGGCGGCGGAGTTTCGTCTGAGGAGATGGCTTATGATTTGTTTCCTCATCGAAAGACTCCATATAGCAGAAGATGGCCATCGGAGGACCACCAGGGGGCCCACGAGGTAGGAGGGCACGCCCAGGGGGTAGGGCGCGCCCCCCACCCTCGTGGGCAGGGTGTGCCCCCCTGGTGAACTTCTTGCGCTCAATATTTTTTATATATTCTGAAAACGTCTTCCGTGAAGTTTCAGGACTTCTGGAGCTGTGCAGAATAGGTCTCTAATATTTGCTCCTTTTCCAGCCCAGAATCCCAACTGCCGGCATTCTCCCTCTTTATGTAAACCTTGTAAAATAAGAGAGAATAGGCATAAGTATTGTGACATAATGTGTAATAACAGCCCATAATGCAATAAATATCGATATAAAAGCATGATGCAAAATGTACGTATCACCCCCTGCCTCGTGGGCCCCCTGGTGGCCCTTCGATGTCCATCTTCTGCTATATGGAGTCTTTCGATGAGGAAAAAATCATAAGCCATCTTTCCGGACGAGACTCTGCCGCCACGAGGAGGAACCTTGGCGGAACCAATCTAGGGCTCTAGCGGAGCTGTTCTGCCAGGGAAACTTCCCTCCGGGAGGGGGAAATCATCCCCATCGTCATCACGAACGATCCTCTCATCGGGAGGGGGTCAATCTCCATCAACATCTTCACCAGCACCATCTCCTCTCAAACCCTAGTTCATCTCTTGTATCCAATTCTTGTCTCTAAGCCTGGGATTGGTACCTGTGGGTTGCTAGTAGTGTTAACTACTCCTTGTAGTTGATGCTAGTTGGTTTATTTGGTGGAAGATCATATGTTCAGATCCTATATGCACATTAATACCCCTCTGATTATGAACATGAATATGCTTTGTGAGTAGTTACATTTGTTCCTGAGGACATGGGAGAAGTCTTGCTATTAGTAGTCATGTGAATTTGGTATTCGTTCGATATTTTGATGAGATGTATGTTGTCTCTCCTCTAGTGGTGTTATGTGAACGTCGACTACATGACACTTCACCATTATTTGGGCCTAGAGGAAGGCATTGGGAAGTAATAAGTAGATGATGGGTTGCTAGAGTGACAGAAGCTTAAACCCTAGCTTATGCGTTGCTTCGTAAGGGGCTGATTTGGATCCATATGTTTCATGCTATGGTTAGGTTTACCTTAATACTTTTGTTGTAGTTGCGGATGCTTGCAATAGAGGTTAATCATAAGTGGGATGCTTGTCCAAGTAAGGACAGCACCCAAGCACCGGTCCACCCACATACCAAATTATCAAAGTACCAAATGCGAATCATATGAACGTGATGAAAACTAGCTTGACGATATTCCCATGTGTCCTCGGGAGCGCTTTTCTCTTTATAAGAATTTGTCCAGGCTTGTCCTTTGCTGCAAAAAGGATTGGGCCACCTTGCTGCACTTTATTTACTTTTGTTACTTGTTGCTCGTTACCAATTATCTTGTCACAAAACTATCGGTTACCTATAATTTCAGTGCTTGCAGAGAATACCTTGCTGAAAACCGCTTATCATTTCCTTCTGCTCCTCGTTGGGTTCGACACTCTTACTTATTGAAAGGACTACAATAGATCCCCTATAATTGTGGGTCATCAGGTTGCGAATGCGATTGACATCCACCAAGAGACTATGCATCTGACGCTTGAGCCAGTCATGATGCTTATCCTGTTTTTGATGCAGGGCGATGAGAAGCTCTCGGTCATTAAGAACACGAGATCGCTTCCGAGGCCTTTGGGTAATTGTGCTTTCAGTGGCTTCAGTATGGGCACGAGGGGCACATGTATTTCCAGCCAAAGGATAAACACGAGAGTCAGCAAGAACTCCTTCTATGGGTTGAGTGAAGCTTTGACGATCGACGTTGTGAAGATACATTGGCTCCTTGGCATGCTCTGGGTATATGGCTTCGATAGACAGATCAAGCTCTGGCAGGAAGACGAGATGATTGCGCAGGGGGCTGATAGTTGACCGAGGAGTGAAGCTTGACGAGGCGCATTACCCATGGAGCATAGAACTTCAGACCAAATATATCGGAGCCAGATGCAGCCAATTGCCTGATGAAGAAGTCTTGAGCATTGAAGCTGATGCCATTGAAGATATAGAAAACCAATGTCTTCATTGCTCCTTCAAGCTTCGCTGCAGGAGAATGTCCTTTGATAGGCCAGAGAGTTCGCCTGATAATATGATAAATAGTGCAGGGCAGATACTCTAGGTCTTCAATAAAGAACTCCTTAGGATATTCAGCGTCTTGTGGCAGTGGCTTCATCATGCTCAGCATTTGGCTCATGTTTGGCTCTGGCATCTGGAAGATGCTCTCCAAAGCATTTTGGTGCAGCTGACAACCTGGTTCATGGTGTTCACCAGGAGTGGGCAGGGCAGTAAGCTCAATGATATCCAGAGCTTTGGCTTCGTCGTGTGTATTACCTGTCATCCACTCAAGGATCCAAGTCTTCGGATCCCTGTTGTAGCCGCGAATGTGGAGGGTAGCATAGAATTGTAGCAGAAGCTCTCCATTCCAATGCTATTTATCAGTCACAAAGTTCAGGAGACCAACATCACAGAAACAGTCAAGAGCTTCTTCTAGGCAGGGCAGGCCAGCCATGGCTTCGTAGTCTAGACGCATCTGAGGAAAAATGCGCCCCTGATTGTATAGTATGCAGGAATAGTAACTGCGCTGCTGATAACTCCAGAACCTATCAGATGATATTCTTGGCTTGGAATATGGGTTCTTGGCGCTATCAAAGAAGGTGTTGTGTGCTATGAAGCCATTCACATTAAACGATCATGGTGAAGTTGCTGTACCTGGAACCTTGGCAGCCTTGGCTTTGGCTTCTGGACCTGAGGCCGGCGCGCCACATGATAGTCAAACTGTGGTCCGGGAGCAGGCGGAGGAACCAGAATGGGCCAGCGGACGGTGGTAAGTTGACCTTGATAGAATGCTTGCTCAATGGTGTGAGGCCTTGGAGGTGGTACATGAGCAGAGACATTGTCATGGGCTTCGAGCTGCACACTGGCTTCAGGTGCGATATTGGCTTTAGGAGTCATATTCACTTCTGGCACCACATTAACTTCAGACGCCACATTTGCTTCAGTCATGACAATGTCATTGGCTTCGGTGTTGTTGTTTGTGGCCGCTTCATTATTTTCAACCTCCACTTGAGTAGCTGGAGGGTCTGGCACATACTCGTTCTCCTTGAGAATAGTTTCTTGGTTGGTAGGGGGTGTGGCAACTCGCTCTTCTTCTTGACGGGGTTTTGGTGGTTCTTGTTGATCATTGACTGATGCAGCCGGAATGTCTTCAGCAGCTTTTGCTTCAGACTCAGAGACATTCACAGTTGGAGTGGCATCAGGGAACACTTGTCATGCCACTGAGTTATGTTGCTCTTCTCCTTCTGGAACGCTCGACAGAGTGACTTGTGTCCTTGGTCCTTTGTGAAGCCTGTGGAGTGCGGGCGATGCCTTTGGAGAGGGAGTCGGCTGGACCATAAAGTAATCATCTTCAGTCATCAGAGTGGTGGCTTCAGGTGGGTGAGTACTTGGGGATTCTTGACGGGGGGAGTCTTGAGGGGGATCAGCCCATGAATCATCCTGAGCAATTGGCGTCAGAGGACGACCAATGCTGATGAGTTCCCTGTTCGTGAGAACAGGCGATGATACCATTTGGTGCTCAATCTAAGGAAGAACTTCATCATCTTCTACATTGTCATGATGACCAATGTCTTCAGCTTCAGGAGCTGGAATATCTTCAGTTTCAGGAGCCTCTGTGGAAGCAAGCTCATGAACTATTAACTGACGCTCTCGATGTTCGGACGCAGGACGAGCAACTGAGATCGGCTCGACGACAAGGGGCTCCGTGGGAGCAGCCCGACCTTTCTTCTTTGTCTTCCTCTTCTTGGTCGGTGGAGCATCATCAGTTGTGTTCTTGGTCTTGCGCTTTCGGGCTTCGGCTTCAGCTGCCCTTGTTTTCTTGAGTTCTGAAGTAGCTGTGGGGACCTTAGGCTTCGAGCCTATCATACTGGCAGGGAAGACAATGCGAGGTTCTTCCTGCCTTGATGCTTCAGTTTGGTCCACAGCAGGCTTCTTCTTCTTCTTGGCAGCCATTCTGGGGTCGATGCCAGGGTGCCCCAGAGCCTTGCGCTTTTCTGCTTCATTGTGAGCTTGAACACTTTTCTCCGCAAAATACTTCATTCTCTCTCTTGAACCTTTTGCTTCCTGGCGTTTCTGCTGGAACTGCTCCTTGAGCTCATGCAACGTCTGCTTGAAGCTTTGAACATCAGCCACACTGAGGTTTGCCATGTTCTTCTTGAACTAAGCTTTCTCATAGTCAATCTTGTTCTCCTGTTCAACAATCTTCTGAGCCAGAGCCAGCTCAGTAGCAATGGCACTGTGGAAGGACACACTGATGCCAATTGGAAGCTCAAGGTCATCGAGGTTGATGCTGGGGTTTTCAAACCATTCATCAATGAAGTTGTTCAAGATATCCACATCAAACAGGGGTAGATCATTGAAGATCTCCGCCTCTTCCTTGCTCTTTATCAACATCTCAAGAGCATCATCGCCAAGATCGTCGTCACTTGACAGATCAATGGCTTCATCTTCGTTCCTCAGAACGGCAGCTGGGGTAAGTGCTTGACTAGAAATCTGGATGGGCTTCTTCTTACAGTCTTAGAGACGCGAGAGAGATCTTCAGACTGCACACTGGCTTCAGGAGGTGCAGTGGCCAGAGGCTTCGCACGCGAAGCTTTTGGTACAGTGGAGGGCTTTGAAGCCTTTGGTTTCTTCTGGTTCTGTGGCTTGGGAGGAGAATGCGCTTCATCAGAATCAGCGTCATTTGCAGAGTGCTCCATGGCTGCCCCCTGAACAACAATGTGTGTGATGAGACCTTCGAGGTTGTCGAAGGGCCCGATAATATTGGGTTGAGCATCACGGGTGACATCATCCCGAGGAGCAGATGGACATGGGTTGAAGTCTAATCCAAGCAATTTCTTGTTCTCTTTGGCAGATGCTTTGGCAAACTGAAGGTTGCGCTTGAACAGATTATCGTCGCCACACCATAGCAGTGACGATGGGTCGGCATTTGCAGGCTGTGGTCCACGAACCATACAAGGGTAGAAACCCTGAGCAATAGCTTCAGGTCTGTTCTTGGGTTGAAGATTTCGAAAGAGAATATCACCCCAAGGACACTTGATGGCATTCTTCTCAGCATACTCCTTGGTCACGAACTTGTATTTGAACCATTGCTCGGCCCAATATCTTCGAATCCATTGGATTCGTGTTTTGTGTTGGCCATAGCTCTCTTCAGGATCAGTTTTGTATAACTCATAAAGATCTTCAGGCAAATCCATTAACGTGCCCCCTCGGCGCTGTCTGCCTCCCTTCCTTGATGACTTATCTGCGGCCATGTAGTTCACACTGAATGGCTTCAAAACTGTCAAAGGCTTCCGTCTGCTGGTCAGATAGGAACTGGCTTCGGGAGAATTGATGTGACGCTGTAAGAACTCTGCAAATGAATGCAGACTATGAGAACCAAGGGATTCTCCCACGGACATGTACCTGTGACAGCATTAGAGATGCGAGGGAAGGGGAAGAGGTCATATGCATTCTCAGAAGATTTTGAAGATAAATTAGTTTGAAGACATTGACCTCATAGCACGAAGACATTCACTTATATGATGAGAGTTCGTTCCAGATTTGTACGAATCCAAGAATAAGTACAAGTGAGGAATCTTACTGTGTGTGAAGCATAAGTGAATATACTAGGCATGTTATGAGATGCAGAACAGGATAGATCCAAATTTGTAGGGACAGAAACCACTTGTGATTGAAAAGGATGGATCTATCGGATCAAAAAGACAGTAAAAAGGAGGTTTTATTTACCACACAAAGAACTGCTAGATGGAGTAGAGAGGAAGCCGAGCAGTTCGATCTTCCGTGCCCTAACTTGGCGACGGAGGACACCTACGGCGACGGCGGAGGAGACGAGGTCCACGGCCGGCGTGAGGATGGCGTCGGTGAGGTCGCGGCAGCTAAGCGCTTCGTCGCCGGCGTCGTCGAGAGCTAGAGGTGGCGCTAGGGTTTGTGGAGAGGTGGAAGAAAAGATAATGACTGGGGTGTGGTGTGTATTTATAAGGACAGTGATGGCACAGCGCAATTACGCAGGTGCTCCTGGTGGTTCACATCTGAGGGACACATGGCGAACATGCAACAAATTGGAAGTTGTTCCATGTTCCCACGCACGCCTGGACTGTCGGGTGGTCGTTCCGGCTTCTCCGGGTTTCAGGCAATAAGGATTGAGCATTTAAAACATATTTAATGTTTGTCTCTCTATCTTCTGCTGACAAGGACGCGGAGAACACATTCGACGGTTTCGATAGAATGCATATGATTTGGATAGATGGATTTGAGAAGGAAGCATAGAGAGGTTAGGGTCCGATCAATTTCACTTAGTTCAAATATTCAAACGAGAAGACATAGCTATAAGTGAATGTTGTAGAGGACAGAACACTAATATATGTATATATCATAATAAGACCAAATCAACATTGTGAAGATAAACATGAAGTCATGTCAATATTGAAGACAAACCAAATGCGAAGACTTTGCAAATGTAACACCAATAGAAAACACTCCAAACAAAAGTTTGGTGGTGGCGTTACCCACCGTATAGGAAGTATTAGACCCAGACACGGCACACAATTATCATGGCACTCCGAAGTCAAATTCCACATTAATGTATTCACACTTAGAGTGTAAGTCTTCATTAATTGAAGATATATGTTACTTCGTGTGTTGCACATCTAAGTCATCAACATGCATAAGTGTTAGGATGTGTGCCTAATCACAGGACATTTGAGGATTCCAAGAGATTTAGCTCACACCGCAACTTGCAAAACCTTTTCCATTCCAAGGGCTTTGGGAAGATATCTGCCAGTTGCTCTTCAGTGTTGACGTGAATGATATCAATATCTTCCTTCATGACATGATCTCTGAGAAAGTGATGATGAATTTCAATGTGCTTTGTCTTTGAGTGTTGAACTGGGTTGTTGGCAATCTTGATGGCGCTTTCATTGTCGCAGTAGAGTGATACTTGCTTTAGATGGATGCCATAGTCTTTGAGTGTTTGCTTCACCCATAGAAGCTGAGCGTAGCAAGATCCAGCAGCAATCTATTCATATTCAGCAGTGGAGAGAGATACATAGTTCTACTTCTTTGAAGACCAACAAATAAGTGATCGTCCCAGAAAGTGACATGTGCCCGATGTAGACTTGCGATCCACCTTGTCACCAACATAATCAGCATATGAGAATCCAACTAGATCAAACTCTGAGCCCTTTGGATACCATAATCCTAATGTTGGGGTGTAGGCCAAATATCGAAGAATTCACTTCACATCCAAGTGATGCGATTCCTTTGGTGCCGCTTGGAATCGGGCACACATGCAAACACTAAGCATTATATCTGGCCTAGATGCACATAAATAAAGTAAAGAACCAATCATGGAGCAGTATACCTTTTGATCAAACTCTTTACCATTTGCGTCAGGACCCAGATGACTTTTGGTTGGCATGGACGTCATGTATCCTTTGCAATCTTGCATTCCAAACTTCCTCAAGCAGTCTTTGAGATATTTTTCTTGAGATATGAAGATGCAGTTGTTTTGCTGATGTATTTGAAGACCAAGGAAGAACTTCAGCTCACCCATCATGGACATCTAATATTGCTCTTGCATCATGTGTCCAAACTCATCACTTTATTTTTGATTAGTGCAGCCGAAGATAATGTCATCCACATATATTTGGCACACAAACAGTTCACCATCATATGTATTCGTGAAGAGTGTGGGATCCAGGGAACCAGGTTTGAAGCCTTTTGTCTTCAGAAAATCTTTGAGTGTGTCATACCAAGCGCGAGGGGCTTGTTTGAGGCCATACAGTGCCTTGTTGAGCTTGTAAACCATGTCAGGATGTTTTGGATCTTCAAAGCCAGGTGGTTGTGCAACATACACTTCTTCTTCAATCTTGCCATTGAGAAAAGCACTCTTCACATCCATTTGATACAGGAGGATGTTGTGATGGTTGGCATAGGCTAGCAGAATGCGAATGGCTTCAAGCCTAGCCACCGGAGCGAATGTTTCATCGAAGTCAATTCCTTCAACTTGAGTATATCCTTGAGCAATAAGGCGAGCCTTGTTTCTGACAACTTGACCATGCTCATCTTGTTTGTTGCGATAGATCCATTTTGTGCCTATGATATTGTGCTTGCGAGGATCAAGACGCTTGACCAATTCCCACACATTGTTCAGTTCAAACTGTTGAAGCTCTTCTTGCATAGCTTGAATCCACTCAGGTTCCATGAAGGCTTCAACAACTTTCTTGGGTTCAGATATAGAGACGAATGCAAAGTGCCCACAGAAATTTGCCAGTTGCGTTGCTCTTGAACGAGTAAGGGAACCAGGTGCATTGATGCTATCAATTATCTTCTCAATCTGTACTTCATTTGCAACACGAGGATGAACTGGACGAAGATTTTGCTCTTGCTGATCATTGTCTTCATCTTCAGCATTGGCTTCAGGCTGAGCAGAGTCTTCAGGTTGATTTGGTGCAGAAATGATAAGTTCCTCTTCAGCCTGTGCCTCTGAAGGTATGATTTCTCCAGTACCCATAAGCTTGATGGATTCACTAGGTGGAACTTCATCTAGCACATTTGGCAGATGCTCTCTTTGCTTGATGCCATAGTTCGTCATGGGACGATTTGCGAATCTTCTAAAGACATCCTGCACTTCAGTCTTGTAGAGAATTATATGCACCCAGGTATATCTGGAGTAGTCATCAACAATAACGAAGCCATAGAGACAAGCAGTAGTAGTAAGAGTGGAGTAATGAGTGGGGCTGAATAGGTCCATGTGAAGCAGCTCGAAGGGATGTGATGTAGTCATGATTGTCTTTGAAGGATTCTTGGCCCTAGTCATCTTCCAGGCTTCGCAGGCACCGCAAAGATGATCCTTTTTGAACTTGACGCCCTCGATGCCTACAACATGCTTCTTCTTTGTGAGAGTATGCAAGTTCCTCATGCCAGCATGCCCTAGCCTCCGATGCCAGAGCCAGCACTCTAAAGCTTTTGCAAGAAGACATATGGCAAGTTGTGGTCCTGCTGAGAAATCTACCATGTACAAATCATCTTTCCGATACCCTTCAAAGACTAGAGACTTGTCAGATTCCATTAGAACAAGGCAACGATATTTTCCAAATATCACAATCATGTTCAAATCGCAAAGCATTGAGACAGACATTAAGTTGAAGCCAAGGGATTCAACAAGCATCACTTTATCCATGTGCTGATCCTTTGACATTGCAACTCTACCTAGACCCAATACCTTGCTTTTACCAGTGTCAGCAAATGTGATATGACTCTTGTCAGATGGACGTAAGGTTGAGTCCATGAGAAGACTTCGATCGCCAGTCATGTGGTTAGTGCATCCACTATCAATAATCCATTCTGAAGCAGCTGGTGTCATACCCTATAGTGCAGTTAGGGGGATAGGCTTCACGAAGAGTATTGTGAAGCATAAACATTGGACGAGCAAGTGGATTATGAAAGATCGGATCCAGGTTAGGACTGATAGGATGCATGGCAAGCGACTCAGGAACGAAATACATAATAAGACCATTTGAGCATTTTATCTTGCGCCCCACAAGATGTTTTAGGTCCCCAGCAATAGAATCTGACGCCTTTGATTTCCGGCTGGAGACCTTTCCCTGCAAAAGAGAGTTAAGTCTTCTTAACCACCCACATCTTCAGGGGTGGCCTCAAAGCAATGAGTCTAAGTGCAGCATCTGAGAACTTTGGCTTTGGAGCCCTAGCAAATAGCCTTGCAGGAGGCAAATAGTACTCATATGAATAAGCAAAGTAGTTCTTAGTCTTATGAACATAGTGGTTTGATGATACGCGCTCATATTCATAAGTTTGAGTATGATTTTCCTGCAAAACATTGGCGTTAGGGTGACTCAGGTGAGTCATGTGTCTGTATGAAGCCTTTGGACCATATGAAGCCTTTGGTCTAGGGTTTGTCTTCTTCCCTTGTGGTGTCATGTGACATTCACAGGAAGATTCTCCAGACACCTTTTGGGCACCCAGATTTTCTTCATAGGTGGCCCATTCCTGCAGTTAGTACCAATATACCTGGCAGACACTTCACCATTCGGATTCTTAAATAGTTTATAGTTTGCATCAAAGGATTCATCAATGATAATAGGGTTAGCACAAGTGAAGTCGGATAGGGTGGATGGATCCACTGAAGGTTCCTTTGCAGCAACCCATGTGGTTTTGGGGTACTGCTCAGGCTTCTAGTAAGAACCATCAACATTCATTTTCCTCTCGAACCCAACACCCTCTTTCCTAGGGTTTTGGTTCAGAATATGCTTTTGAGGACATCACATAGTGTCTGATGCCCTTTGAGACTTTTGTACATCCCTGTCTCAAGTAATGTCTTCAACCTAGCATTTTCATCAACAATAGCAGTGGCATCCTCAGGAGAGGGGTTAGTTACCACATCAATAGTTGAAGATATTGCAACAGCAGCAGCAGTAGAACATTCAGCAACAGAAGTAGTGTTATCACGCTCAAGGCATTTTAGACATGGTGGTTCAAATCCTTCCTGAGTGGGACTGGTCTGTTGAGCGCGAAGTGACTTGTTTTCTTTTTGAAGATCTTCATGAACTGCTCTCAATTTCTCAAGTTCTTGCTTCCTTTGAAGATAATCATAGGAAAGCTTTTCATGAATTGTTGAGAGCGTTTCATGACGACTTTCAAGTTCCTCATACTTAGCATGAAGATTTTTTATGTCTTCAATTAAGGACCGAGATCGGGTCATTTCCGCGTCCAACAGGTCATCGCTTTTGTCTAACAGTTTTTGAATATGGTCCATAGCTTTCTGTTGTTCAGTTGCAATTTTAGCAAGTGTTTTGTAGCTGGGTTTGGATTCACAATCAAAGTCATCTTCACTTGATGTTTGAAAGTAAGCATCGCGTGAGTTTACCTTGGCATCACGTGCCATGAAGCAATAGGTGGGAGCGGAGTCCTCCTTGTCATTAGCATCAGCATAGGTCACGGAGCCATTGTCTTCAGTGTTGAAGATGGACTTGGCAACGTAGGTTGTAGCTAGAGCCAGACTTGCAACGCCAGAGTCGGACTCCTCCTCAGACTCCACCTCCGCCTCCTCAGAAGCAGACTCCTCCTCTGAATCCATCTCCTTGCCAACAAAAGCACGAGCCTTGCCAGATGAGCTCTTCTTGTGTGATGAAGACTTTGATGAAAACTTGGAAGAAGACTTTGAGGATTTCTTCTCCTTGTCATCAGAATCATATTCCTTGCTCTTCTTCTTCTTGTTGTTTTCATTGTCCCACTGCAGACACTCAGAGATGTAGTGACCAGGTTTCTTGCACTTGTGGCATGTTCTCTTCTTGTGGTCATGAGTAGAAGCTTCATCTTTTCTTGAGCTAGATCGTGAAGACTTTCTGAAGCCTTTCTTCTTGGTGAATTTCTGGAACTTCTTCACAAGCATAGCAAGCTCCTTTCCAATGTCTTCAGGATCACCAGAACTGCAGTCAGATTCTTCTTCAGATGAGGAAGTAGCTTTCGCCTTCAAAGCGCGAGTTCGGCCATAGTTGGGACCATAGATATCTCTTTTCTCAGATAGCTGAAACTCATGTGTGTTGAGCCTCTCAAGTATGTCAGACGGATCGAGTGTCTTGAAGTCCGAGCGTTCTTGAATCATCAGGGCTAGGGTGTCAAACGAGCTGTCAAGTAATCTCAGGAGTGTCTTTACGATTTCATGCTTGGTGATCTCAGTGGCGCCGAGAGCATGAAGCTCATTTGTGATGTCAGTGAGGCAATCCAACGTGAACTGAACATTCTCATTGTCGTTTCTCTTAAAGCGGTTGAACAGGTTGCGAAGGACACTGATCCTTTGATCTCTCTGGGTTGAGACGCCTTTGCTGACCTTGGAGAGCCAGTCCCAGACTATCTTCGACGTTTCCAGAGCACTCACACGGCCATACCGTCCTTTGGTCAGATGACAACAGATGATGTTCTTGGCAGTAGAATCCAGTTGAATGAACTTTTTGACATCAGCAGGGTGACACCTTCACCAGTCTTGGGAACGCCGTTCTTGACGACATACCATAGACCGACATCAATGGCTTCAAGATTGTAAGTGCATCTAGTGCCACCCCTAGTTGGTTTTGGAGTATTGACGACAAACCTAGTTGAGGGACTAATGTGTTTGTGAGAATTGCATGATAACACAGGTAGAAGTCCCTCATTGATTCGGTTTTACTACCAGAGATGACCCCTAAAAATGTATGAAGACATTGAAGTCAAAGGTGGTATATGAAGATATTCACATTGAAGACTATGACAAGAGAAGACATGATATGAAGCCTATGGAGCTCGAAGACTTAGATCTTTCGTAGTTCTTTTTCTGTTGTGTTGAGTCATAGGAACCACCGTACTGTTAAGTTGGGTCCCGGAGAACCAGTCAGAATGACTGAAGTGATGCCTAAACCAAAAACCTATGTCTTCGAGTGAAGACAATGATAGCGAATCTTGTCCAGAGCCGGACAAGTCAGCTTTGCTTGTAGCCCAAGTAAAGTTGCCATGTGAGTTTGAAATCTGACCGTTGGGACACGTGTCAGTTCCTTAGTGACCCAGGGTCATTTCGGACAAATCAGGTCGGGTTACCAAGTGGCTATAAATAGCCCACCCCCTACAACCATAAACGGTTGGCTGCTCAGTTTGAGAGTACGGCTTTTGTCGTTTGAGAGCAACCCACCTTGAAGCCTTTGAGAGAGAATTCCCTGTGAGGATAAAGACCTAACCACCAGAGCCAGAGAGAATTGGGCATCACTTAAGTCTTCTTGTCTGTGCGATCTGAAGACTTATTACACTTGAGGACTGTGCATCCTCCAGACGGTTAGGCGTCGCGTTCAGAGCATCCAAGAGACATTGTGGATTGCCAGTGAATGAAGTCTGTGAAGGTTTGGGAGTCTACCTTGAAGACTTACCAGAGTGATTGGGCGAGGACTATGTGACCTTAGCTTCAGGAGAATACGGTGAGGACTTGGTGTCTTGAGCTGCGTGTTGAGGACTGGGTGTCCGGGACTGTGTGTCCTAAGGTTTAAATACCTAGCCGCTCCAACCAGACGTACAGTTGTCATAGAAACTGGAACTGGTCCAACACATCATTGTCTACAACGAGTCACTGGTTTCATCTTCGCTTCCTTTTACTTACTGATTACTCATTGTGAAGTCATTGCATGTCTGTTCTATCTTTTGTCTTCACAACGTGAGTGTATGATCTGTTTGGCTTCATAACATCTTCCTACCTGATCCTTATTACACTACAGCTATTTGTCACTGTGCTTTCACTCTGTTGATACTTGACCATGGCTTGCCTAGTGTAGTCTACCTTCCGCTGCATAGTAATAGGCATATCTCTGCTGTTTGTCTTCATAACTTCCACGTTTTGAAGACTATCATAAAAATCGCCTATTCACCCCCCCTCTAGTCGATATAACGCACTTTCAATTGGTATCAGAGCAAGGTGCTCCCTTGTTCTGTGTGATTCGGTTTAACCACCTGGAGTTTTAGCTATGTCGACTGCAGGGATAATTAAAGTCTCCGCTGCGTGCCCCGTCTTCGATGGAACTGAATATCCCTACTGGAAGAATAAGATGCGTATGCATCTTGAAGCCATTGACTTCGACCTATGGTATGTCATCGAGAACGGCGTTCCCAAGGCTGGAGAAGGTGTCACTGCTACTGATGTCAAGAAATTCGTTCAACTGGACTCTACTGCCAAGAACATCATCTGTGGTCATCTGACCAAAGGACAGTATGGCCGTGTGAGTGCTTTGAAGACATCCAAGCTGGTCTGGGACTGGCTCTCCAAGGTCAATGAAGGCATCTCAACCCAGAGAGATCAAAGAATCAGTGTCCTTCGCAACCTCTTCAACCGCTTCAAGCGAAATGAAATGAGAATGTCCAGCACACATTTGACCGACTCACTGACATCACAAATGAGCTTCAAGCCCTCGGCGCCACTGAGATTACCAAACACAAAGTCGTCAAGACGCTGCTGAGATCACTTGATAGTTCGTTTGACATCCTGGCCCTGATGATCCAAGAACGTCCTGATTTCAAGACACTCGATCCGTCTGACATACTTGAGAGGCTCAACACACATGAGTTTCAGCTTTCGGAGAAAAGAGATGTCTACGGTCCAAACTATGGGCGAACTCGTGCCTTGAAGGCAAAAACTGTCTCCTCATCTGAAGAAGAATCTGATAGCAGTTTTGATGATCCTGAAGACATTGGAAGGGAACTTGCTATGCTTGTCAAGAAGTTCCAAAAATTCACGAAGAAGAAAGGTTTCACAAAGTCTTCCCGATCAAGTTCAAGGAATGATGAAGCTCCTACTCATGACTACAAGAAGAAAACATGTCACAAGTGCAAGAAACTTGGCCACTTCATCTCTGAGTGTCCACAGTGGGACAATGAGAACAAAAAGAAGAAGAAGAGCAAGGAATATGACTCTAACGACAAGAAGAAGAAGAAGAAATACTCAAAGTCTTCTTCCAAGTCTTCCTCAAAGTCTTCATCACACAAGAAGAGCTCATCTGGCAAGGCACGTGCATTTGTTGGCAAGGAAATGGATTCAGAGGAGGAGTCTGCTTCTGAGGAGGCGGAGGTGGAGTCTGAAGAGGAATCCGAATCAGGCGTCGCAAGTCTGGTTACAGCATATGTTGCCAAGTCCATCTTCAACACTGAAGACAATGACTTCATCACCGACACTGATGCAAAGGACAAGGATTGCTCCGCTTCTACCTACTGCTTCATGGCACGCGGTGCTAAGGTAAACACACGCACTACTCACTATCAAACATCTAGTGACGATGACTCTGATTGTGTTTCAAAACCTAGCTACAAAACACTTGCTAAAATTGCAACTGAACAACAGAAAGCTATGGAACATATTCAAAAACTGTTAGACAGAAGCGATGATCTGTTGGGTGCTGAAATGACTCGATCTAAATCCTTAATTGAAGACATAAAAAATCTTCACGTTAAGTATCAGGAACTTGAAAATCGTCATGAAACTCTCTCAATAACTCATGAAAAGCTTTCCTATGATTATCTTCAAAGGAAGCAAGATCTTGAGAAATTGAGAGCGGTTCATGAAGATCTTCAAACGGAAAACAAGTCACTTTGCGCCAAACAGATCAGTCCCGCTCAGGAAGGATTTGAACCACCATGTCTTAAATGCATTAAGCGTGATAATGCTACTTCTGTTGCTGAATGTTCTACTGCTACTGCTGTTGCAATATCTTCAACTGTTGATGCGGTAACTAACCCCTCTGTTGAGGATACCACCGCTATTGCTGATGAGAATGCTAGGTTGAAGACATTTCTTGAAACAGGGATGTACAAAAGCCTTAAAGGGCATCAAATGCTATGTGATGTCCTGAAAAAGCAGATTCTGAACCGAAACCCTAGGAAAGAGGGTGTAGGGTTCGTAAGGAAAATGAATGCAGATGGCTCGTACTGGAAACCTGAGCAGTACCCCAAAACCATGTGGGTTGCTGCAAACGAACCTTCAGCAGATCCCTCCAATTTAACTGGCTTCACTTGTGCTAACCCCATTATCATTGATGAATCCTTTGATGCAAACTATATACTGTTTAAGAATCAAAATGGTGAAGTGTTTGCCAGGTATATTGGTACTAACTACAGGAATGGACCGCCTATGAAGAAGATCTGGGTTCCGAAAAGGTGTCTGGAAAATCTTCCTATGAATGTCTTCATGACACCTCACTTGAAGAAGACAAACCTCAGACCAAAGGCTTCATACGGTCCAAAGGCTTCATACAAGCAGAGGACTCACCTGAGTCGCACTAACGCAAATATTTTGCAGGGAACCCATACTTAGGCATATGAATATGAGAGCGGTTCATCAAACCTCCATGTTCATAAGACCAAGAACTATTCTGCTTATTCTTATGAGTACTATTGTCCACCTGCAAGATTGTTTGCTAAGGCTTCAAAGCCAAAATTCTCAGATGCTGCACTTAGACTTATTGCTTCTAAGCCACCCTTGAAGATGTGGGTGGTTAAGAAGGCTTAACTCTCTTTTGCAGGGAATGGTCTCCAGCAGAAAACCAAAATCGTCTGACGCTATTGCTGGGGACCTTAAACATCTTGTAGGGCGCAAGATCAAATGCCCAAATGGTCTTACTATGTACTTCGTACCTGAATCGCTTGCTACACTCCCTATTAGTCCTAACCTGGATCTAAGCTTTCATAACCCACTGGTTTGTCAAATGTTTTTGCTTCACAATGCTCTTGGTGAAGCCTATCCCCCTAACTGCACTGTAGGGTACGACACCAGCGTCTTCAGAATGGATTATTGACAGTGGGTGTACAAATCACATGACTGGTAAAAGAAGTCTTCTTATGGACTCAACCTTACGTCCATCCGACAAGAGCCACATCACATTTGCTGACACTGGTAAAAGTAAGGTATTGGGTCTAGGTAGAGTTGCAATCTCAAGGGATCAACACATGGATAAAGTCATGCTTGTTGAATCCCTTGGCTTCAACTTAATGTCTGTCTCAATGCTTTGCCATTTGAACATGATTGTAATGTTTGGAAAATATCGTTGCCTTGTACTAATGGAATCTGACAAGTCTCTAGTGTTTGAAGGGTATCGAAAAGATGATTTGTACGTGGTAGATTTCTCAGCAGGGCCACATCTTGCAGTATGTCTTCTAGCAAAGGCTTCAGAATGTTGGCTATGGCATCGGAGGCTTGGACATGCTGGCATGAGGAACCTCCACACCCTTGCGAAGAAGAAGCATGTCATAGGCATCGAGGGCATCAAGTTCAAGAAAGACCATCTATGCGGTGCCTGTGAATCAGGGAAGATGACGAGGGCCAAACATCCCTCGAAGACAATCATGACTACTACTCAACCCTTCGAACTGCTTCACATGGATCTTTTCGGTCCCACTCATTACTCAACTCTAACTACTACTGCTTGCCTCTATGGCTTCGTTATTGTTGATGATTATTCTAGATATACTTGGGTGCACATAATCCTTTACAAGACTGAAGTGCAGGATGTCTTCAGACGCTTCGCCAATCGAGCTATGAACAATTTTGGCGCCAAGATAAAGCACATCAGAAGTGACAATGGCACTGAATTCAAGAACACTGGCCTTGATACATATCTTGATACCCTGGGCATCACACATGAATTCTCAGCCCCGTACACGCCACAGAAGAATGGCGTCGTCGAACGCAAGAACAGAACACTAATTGAGATGGCCAGAACGATGCTAGATGAATACAAGACCCCAAGAAAATTCTGGCCCGAAGCCATTGATACTGCATGTCATACAATCAATCATGTTTATCTTCACAAGCTACTGAACAAGACATCTTATGAGCTCCTTACTGGCAAAAAGCCAAATGTCAGTTACTTCAGAGTATTTGGCGCAAGGTGCTGGATCAAGGACCCACATCACACCTCAAAATTTGCACCAAAAGCACGTGAGGGTTTTATGCTTGGATATGGAAAGGATTCGCACTCCTACAGAGTCTTCAATCTATTTCATTACAAAGTGGTTGAAACAGTGGATGTGCGGTTCGATGAGACCAATGGATCACAAAGAGAGCAGCTGCCAAGTGTGCTAGATGAAGTTCCATCCAGTGAATCAATCAAGCTAATGGGAACTGGAGAAATTATACCTTCTTAAGCTCATCCTGAAGAAGAACTTATCATTTCAGCACCTGATCAACATGAAGACAATGCTCAGCCTGAAGACATTCCTTCCAACAACGACAATGAACAGCAAGAGCAAAGTCTTCGCCCTGTACATCCTCGCCTTGCCAATGAAGTGCAGATTGAAAGAATAATTGATAGCATTAATGCACCTGGTCCACTCACTCGTTCAAGGGCAACTCAGCTAGCAAATTTCTGTGGGCACTTCGCATTCGTCTCAATATCAGAACCCAAGAAAGTTGAAGAAGCCTTCATGCAACCTGAATGGATTCAAGCTATGCAAGAAGAGCTTCAACAGTTTGAGCTGAATAATGTATGGGAACTAGTTAAGCGTCCTGATCCACGGAAGCACAACATAATAGGCACCAAATGGATATATCGCAACAAGCAAGATGAGCATGGTCAAGTTGTCAGAAACAAAGCTCGTCTCGTTGCTCAAGGATATACTCAAGTGGAAGGCATTGACTTCGATGAAACATTTGCTCCTGTGGCTAGGCTTGAAGCCATACGCATACTGCTGGCCTATGCAAATCATCATAACATACTTCTATATCAAATGGATGTGAAGAGTGCCTTTCTCAATGGCAAGATTGAAGAAGAAGTGTATGTTGCACAACCGCCTGGCTTTGAAAATCCAAAACATCCTGACATGGTATACAAGCTCAACAAGGCACTGTATGGCCTCAAACAAGCCCCTAGGGCCTGGTATGACACACTCAAATACTTCCTGAAGAGCAAAGACTTCATACCTGGTTCCCTAGATCCCACTCTTTTCACGAAGACATATGATGGTGAACTGTTTGTGTGCCAAATATATGTGGATGAAATTATCTTCGGCTGCACCAATCAGAAGTACAGTGAAGAGTTTGGATACATGATGCAAGAGCAATATCAGATGTCCATGATGGGGGAGCTGAAGTTCTTTCTTGGTCTTCAAATACGACAACAACGCAATGGCATCTTCATATCTCAAGAGAAGTATCTCAAAGATTGCCTGAAGAAGTTTGGTATGCAAGACTGCAAAGGCTTCACAACACCAATGCCAGCCAAACATCATCTGGGTCCTGACGACAATGGTAAAGAGTTCGATCAAAAGGTATACCGCTCCATGATTGGTTCTTTACTTTATCTATGTGCATCTAGGCCAGATATTATGCTTAGTGTTTGCATGTGTGCTCGATTTCAAGCGGCACCAAAGGAGTCGCATCACTTAGCTGTGAAGCGAATTCTTCGATATTTGGCTCACACCCCAACTCTAGGATTATGGTATCCAAATGGCTCAAAGTTTGATTTGGTTGGATTCTCGGATGCTGATTATGCTAGTGACAAAGTTGATCGCAAGTCTACATCGGGCACTTGTCACTTTCTGGGACGATCACTTGTATGTTGGTCTTCAAAGAAGCAGAACTGTGTATCTCTCTCCACTGCTGAATCTGAATACATTGCTGCTGGATCTTGCTGCGCTCAGCTTCTGTGGATGAAGCAAACACTCAAGGACTATGGCATTCATCTGAAGCAAGTGCCACTTTACTGCGACAACGAAAGCGCCATCAAGATTGCCAACAACCCAGTTCAGCACTCGAAGACAAAGCACATTGAAATTCGTCATCACTTTCTCAGAGATCATGTTGTGAAGGAAGACATTGATATCATACACGTCAACACTGAAGAGCAATTGGCAGATATCTTCACCAAGCCCTTGGATGAGAAGAGGTTTTGCAAGTTACGGTGTGAGCTAAATATCCTGGAATCCTCAAATGTCCTGTGATCAGGCACACATCCTAACCCTTATGTATATTGATGACTTAGATGTGCAACACACGAAGTGAAGTATATCTTCAATCAATGAAGACATACATTCTAAGTGTGAATACATTAATGTGGAATTTGACTTCGGAGCGCCACGATAATTGTGCGCCGTGTCTGGGTCTAATACTTCCTATACGGTGGGTAACGCCACCACCAAACGTTCTATTTTGAAGTGTTTCTCTCATGGCGTTACCTTGCAATGTCTTCACATTTGGTTTGGCTTTGAACTCAACATATTTTCATGATTATCTTCACTATGTTGATTATAGATATATATATATATATATATATATATATATATATATATGCTAGTGTTCTGTCCTCTACAGCATTCACTTATAGCTATGTCTTCGTGTTGAATCTCTTGAACTAAGTGAATGTGATCGGACCCCAACTTCTCTATGCTTCCTATCTCAAACTCTATCTCTCCAATTCATATGCATTCTATTGAAACTGTCGAATGTCTTCACTACGTCCTTATCAGCAGAAGATACAGAGACAACCATTAAGTCCGTTTTCAATGCTCATTCCTCCACATAAAATCCAGAGAAGTAGGAACGACCACCCGACAATCCAGGCATGCGTGGGACGTGGAACAAACCCCAAACTTCCGCAAACTGACCACGCGTTCCTCAGATGCGAATCGCCAGGGGCACCTGTGTAATAGCACAGTGCCGCCCCTGTGCCTATAAATACACACTCGCAGCGGTAACTATCTCTTCTTCCACCCTCGCACGAACCCTAGCGCCACTGCTAGCTCTCGACGACGCCGGCGACGAAGCGCTTCCCTGCCGCAACCTCTCCGACGCCGTCTTCACGCCGACCGCGGACATCGTCCTCTCCGCCGTCGCCGTAGGTCTCCTCCGTCGCCAAGTTAGGGCACGGACGAGTGAACTTCTCGGCCTCATCTCCCACTCCGTCTAGCAGTTCTCAGTGTGGTAAATAAAACTCCCTTTTTACAGCACCGTTGATCCTATTGATCTGTCACTTTCTACCACATGTAGTTTCTGTTCACACAAACTAGATCTCTCTCAAACTGCATCTCATAACATGCCTAGTATATTCACTTGTGCTTCACAAAGTAGTTAGATTCCTCACTTGTACTGATCTGTGGATTCGTACAAATCTGGAACCAACTTCTTATCTATGAGTGAATGTCTTCGCACGATGAGGTCAATGTCTTCTAAACTGATTTATCTTCAAAATCTTCTGAGATTGCATATGACCTCTTCCCCTTCCCTCGCACCTTAATGCTGTCACAGGTACATGTCCGTGGGAGAATCCTTTGGTTCTCATAGTCTGCATTCATTTGCAGAATTCTTACAGCATCACATAAATTCTCCTGAAGCCAGTTCCTGTTGGTCCAGCAAGAGAAAGCCTTTGAAGCCTTTGAACGTCTTGAAGCCTTTCAAGTTAAAGTTTATGGCTTCAGAGATAGCAGCAAGAAAGGGGGGCAGACAACGTCGTGGCGGAACATCCAAAGATCTGCCTGATGAACTCGCAGAAATGTATAAGACAGATCCTGAAGAGAATTATGGTCAGCGCAAGACCCGAATTCAATGGATTCGACGCTATTGGGCAGAACAATGGTTCAAATACCGTTTCACAACCCAAGAGTATGCTGAGAAAAGTGCAATCAAAAGACCGTGGGGAGACATCTTATACAAGAATCTTGTACCCAGGTCCAGAGATGAAGCTATTGCCCAAAGCTTCTATCCATGCATGGTTCGTGGGCCACAGCCTGATGATGCACATCCGTCGTCACTACTCTGGTGTCGTGACAACAATCTGTTCAAGCGCAACTTCCAGTTTGCCCAAAACTCAGCGAAGAAGAACAAGAAGAAATTTGGGTTAGACTTCAACCCTGGTCCCTCAGCACCAAGGGCAGATGGCACACGAGAAGCAGAGCCTAATGTCATCGGTCCGTATGCCAACCTTGAAGGCCTCATCACCTACATCTTGGTTCAAGGGACTGCAGTGAATGAGCCTGCAGCTGACACTGAGTCTGATGAAGCGCCTGCAGTGCCTGCAGTGCCGAAGCCAAAACAGTTGAAGAAGCCAAAAGCTCCAAAGCCGGCCCCTTCACCAAAAATCTCAAAGGCGAAGCCATTGGCGACTGCACCTCCTGAAGACAGTGTGCAGTCTGAAGACTTATCACGCGTCTCAAGGCACCAGAAGGCCAAGATGCCTCTGTCTCACACTGGTAAAGAGCTCACAGCTGCTGCCATCCTGCGCAGCGAAGCCATTGATCTATCAAGTGATGAAGATCTTGCAGATGACACTCTTGAGCAGCTCATCAAGAGCAAAGAAGAAGCAGAAATCTTCAATAATCTGCCTCTCTTTGATGTCGCCATCATCCACAGCTTCATTGATGAGTGGTTTGACACGCCAAACATCAGCTTTGAAGATCTGCAGCTACCTATTGGCCTCAGTGTCACCTTCCAAGGCGCCATTACTTCTGAACTTGCTATTGCCCAGCGCATAGTTGAACTGAAGCAGAAAATTGACTATGAAAAGGCTCAGTTCAAGAAGCATATGGCCAAGCTCAGCGTGCAAGAAGTGAAGAACTTCAAGACAATGATGCACGAGCTCAAGGAAGCCTTTGTGAAGAAGCGTGCAGAAGCTCAGGGCTCACGTGAGCGGATGAAGACTCTGGCTGACAGATGTGTGCAAGCCTATAATGAGGCTGAGAAGCGCAAGGCACTTGGGCGTCCTGGCATGGACCCCAGGATGGCCGCAAAGAAGAATAAGAAGCCTGCTACGGCTCAATCTGATGCACCAAGCCAAGAAGCAGTTCCGATTGTCTTCCCAACAAGAATGACTGGCTCGAAGCCAAAGAGCCGGTCAACAGCTTCAGAGCTCAAGAAGACAAGAACTGCTGAGGCTGAAGCCAGGAAGAGGAAAAGCTCTGAAGCCTCTCCTACTGCCCCCAGCAAGAAAAAGAGAAAGATCAAGAAAGCTCGGGCTGCTCCCACAGAGCCCTTGATAGTTGAACCCATCTCTATGGTTCACCCTGACGCAGAACGTCAACTGACGGTTCATGAGCCTTCTTCCACAGAGGCTCCTGAAGCTGAAGATATTCCAGCAGCTGATCCCATCGCTGCTGAAGACATTGGTCATCGTGACAATGTAGCAGATGATGCAGCCCTTCCTTAGTTAGAACACAGCGAACTCATCAGCGTTGGTCGTCCACTGACGCCAATTGCACAGGATGCTTCATGGGCGGATCGCCCTCAAGAGGAAGAAGACTATGAGGCCCAGCCCACTCCAACCCCACAGGCGTCGTCTGTGTTCCGCAGGCTTCGCAAAGGTCCAAGGCCTCAAGTCTCTGCTGAAGACATTCTGGCTGCATCATCCGCAGAAGAAGTACCACAAGATCCCACTCCCCTGCTCCACCAAGAAGCAGTTCTCTAGGAGAATGTGCTTGTGACAGACCCTCCTGCTAGTCAAGCGGAGGATGAAAATCTTGAGGTTGCCACAACCAACAACGAAGCTAATGTGGAGCCCTCCCCAGCAAAAGCTTCTGAAGACAGCGAAGCCACTGAACCCACCACTTCTGTTCCTGAGTCTGCTGCCGGTCCCCAATTCAACTATCATGTTGAGCACAGGCCTCAGGTCCAGAAGCCAATCCCCAGACTGCCAAGGTTTCCAGGTCCTGCATCAGCACCTGGCCCTTCAACATCAATGGCTTCAGGGCAGACAACACGTTCTTCGATAGCTCCAAGAACCCCTACTCAAGGGAAAGGATATCATCTGATCGGTTCTGGAGCTATCCTCAGCGAAGCTACTACTCTTGCATTCTTTACAACCAAGGTCGCATCTTTCCACATAAGCGCCTTGACGTTGAAGCTTTAGCTGGTCTGCCCTGTCTAGAAGAAGCGTTGGATTGCTTCAAGCAAGTGGGTCTGCTGCAGTTTGTCACCGATGAAGAGCATTGGAATGAAGAGCTGCTGCTACAATTCTATGCCACTCTTCACATCAAAGGATACAGCAGAGATCCGAAGACATGGATCCTGGAGTGGATGACTGGCAACGTCCATCATGAAGCCAATGCATTTGACATCATTGAGCTAACTGGCTTGCCCACTCCAGGCGATCTTTTCGAGCAAGGCTGTCAACTGCATGCTGAAGCTATTGAGAGCATCTTTCAGCGGCCAGAACCTAATATGAGCCAAATGCTCAGCATGATGAAGCCTTTGCCTCCAGATGTTGTGTATCCAACAGAGTTCTTCGTTGAAGACCTTGAGTACCTGCCTAGAACCATCTATCACATCATCAGGCGGACTCTCTGGCCTATCAAAGGGCACTCTCCAAATGCCAAGCTTCAGGGTGCTATGAAGACTTTGGTCTTCTATATACTGCATGGCAAATGCTTCAATGCACAGGACTTCTTCATACGCCAACTTGCTGCCTCAGGCATGGATCTGTTTGGTTTGAAATTCTACGCCCCTTGGGTCATGCGGCTGATCAAGCTACACTCCGCCATCAAGTATCAGCCCTCAGCCCGCAACCATTGGATCTTCCTGCCTGACGTGGACATGTCAACTGAAGCCATATATTCTGAGCCTGCCAAGCAACCACTAAGTCTTCAGAACGCAGAACATCAGAGTTTTTCACAGAACGTTGAAGGCGTTGAAGCAGTTTCTCGGGTGTATCCTTTGGCTGGCACTACACGTGCGCCACACCCTGCTTCAACTGAAGCCACTGACAGTGCCACTGCTTCAAGACCCAAGAAGCGCACTCGTGTTCTCAACAACTGAGAGCTTCTTGTGGCCCTACATCAGAAACAAGATAGGCATCATGACTGGCTGAAGCATCAGATGAAAAGCCTCTTGGTGGATGTTAATCGCACTCGAAATCTTGCCACCAAGAATGCTTTCGTTGCCCATGAAACCTGTCGCCGCACATGGAAAGGGCTAACGATGATGCTTTCTGAAGCTGATCTTCAAGAGGATGGCTTCACTGAAAGATTCAAGTTTGACTCCACACCTCCTCGAAGAGATGTGCTGCTGGGAACACCATCCCTTGAAGATTCTGAATTCTCTTCCTCTGCTGCCACAGTCACTGCCAGAATCATTGAGGAAGAAGACGATGCTACTTCACCGCCATATGCTTCAGCACCTCCAAGCTCTTCTGCACCGCCAACCAACACCAACAACCCTGCTACTTCACCTACTCCTCATGGGAACGAGTAGAGACTCTATGTCTTCAAACCTTTTTGGTCATTACTGACAAAAGGGGGAGAAGCATATGAGATATTGATAGTCTTCAAGCGGGTTCATATGGGCGGGTGCCTTATATTTTGCTTTGTGCTTACAACTTTCATTTTTCTTTGCTACATTTGGTTCTTATGAGTTGTAACACTTAAACCAGATGGTCGTCTGCTACCTGCTTGCCACCTTGTTTTGCGAAGATAAATTCCGCATGTGCGACGATAAATTCCGCACTTAGCTCATTCTGCAGACGTCCATTTTCCATTATGCATGTCATTATCTTCATATACTTTCACATGCATAGTGGATTGTCATCATAAGCTGAAGTGGATCTCCACAAGTACAACCTGCCATGTGCATTTGCATTCCAAAAGCAAATTAACTTATATGCACATCTTCAGGGGGAGCCCTTGCAACTTATGAAGACAATTCCTTATCCTTTACAATTTCATAGATTATATTCCCCGTTGAAAACTTCAACTAGTTTGTCATCAATCACCAAAAAGGGGGAGATTGTAAGTGCATCTAGTGCCACCCCTAGTTGGTTTTGGAGTATTGACGACAAACCTAGTTGAGGGACTAATGTGTTTGTGAGAATTGCAGGATAACACAGGTAGAAGTCCCTCAATGATTCGGTTTTACTACCAGAGATGACCCCTAAAAATGTATGAAGACATTGAAGTCAAAGGTGGTATATGAAGATATTCACATTGAAGACTATGACAAGAGAAGACACGATATGAAGCCTATGGAGCTCGAAGACTTAGATCTTTCGTTGTTCTTTTTCTGTTGTGTTGAGTCATAGGAACCACCGTGCTGTTAAGTGGGGTCCAGGAGAACCAGTCAGAATGACTGAAGTGATGCCTAAACCAAAATCCTATGTCTTCGAGTGAAGACAATGAGAGCGAATCTTGTCCAGAGCCGGACAAGTCAGCTTTGCTTGTAGCCCAAGTAAAGTTGCCATGTGAGTTTGAAATATGACCGTTGGGACACGTGTCAGTTCCTTAGTGACCCAGGGTCATTTCGGACAAATCAGGTCGGGTTGCCAAGTGGCTATAAATAGCCCACCCCCTACAACCATAAACGGTTGGCTGCTCAGTTTGAGAGTACGGCTTTTGTCGTTTGAGAGCAACCCACCTCGAAGCCTTTGAGAGAGAATTCCCTGCGAGGATAAAGACCTAACCACTAGAGCCAGAGAGAATTAGGCATCACTTAAGTCTTCTTGTCTGTGCGATCTGAAGACTTATTACACTTGAGGACTGTGCATCCTCCAGACGGTTAGGCGTCGCGTTCAGATCATCCAAGAGACATTGTGGATTGCCAGTGAACGAAGTCTGTGAAGGTTTGGGAGTCTACCTTGAAGACTTACCATAGTGATTGGGCGAGGACTATGCGACCTTAGCTCAAGGAGAATACGGTGAGGACTTGGTGTCCTGAGCTGCGTGTTCAGGACTGGGTGTCCGGGACTGTGTGTCCTAAGGTTTAAATACCTAGCCGCTCCAACCAGACGTACAGTTGTCACAGCAACTAGAACTGGTCCAACACATCATTGTCTTCAACGAGTCACTGGTTTCATCTTTGCTTCCTTTTACTTACTGATTACTCATTGTGAAGTCATTGCATGTCTGTTCTATCTTTTGTCTTCACAACGTGAGTGTATGATCTGTTTGGCTTCATAACATCTTCCTACCTGATCCTTATTACACTACAGCTATTTGTCACGGTGCTTTCACTCTGTTGATACTTGACCATGTCTTGCCTAGTGTAGTCTACCTTCCGCTGCATAGTAATAGGCATATCTCTACTGTTTGTCTTCATAACTTCCACGTTTTGAAGACTATCATAAAAATTGCCTATTCACCCCCCCTCTAGTCAATATAACGCACTTTCAAAGATGCAAGTGCATCTTATTCTTCCAGTAGGGGTAATCAGTGCCATCGAAGACAGGGCACGCATCGGAGACTTTGATTATCCATGTAGTCGACATAGCTAAAACTCCAGGTGGTTAAACCGAATCACACAGAACAAGGGAGTACCTTTCTCTGATACCAATTGAAAGTGCTAGTTATCGACTAGAGGGAGGTGAATAGGCGATTTTTATGAAAGTCATCAAAACACGGGGGATTTGAAGACAAATAGTAGAAATGAACCTATTGATATGCAGTGGAAGGTAGACTACACTAGACAGGCCATAGTCAAGTAAGCAATGAAGTCAAAGCACGAAGACTATCAGCAGCTAGGTAGTATGGATCAAGATGGAAGAAAGTATGAAACCAATCAACAACAGTCTTCACATAGTGAAGTCAATCATATCTTGCAAGAAGGCAATGACTTCACGAAGACAAACTGTAAGTAAAGAGAGAGGTAAGGATAGAACCAGTTGATTGGTGAGGACAGGTATTTGTTGGACCAGTTCTAGTTGTTGTGACAACTGTACGTCTGGTTAGGGAGGCTGAGATTCAACTCAGAAGACTGTGTCTTCACCTTATTCCCCTTGAGCTAAGGACACACAGTCCTCGCCCAATCACTCTGGTAAGTCTTCAAGGTAGACTTCCAAACCTTCACAGACTTCATTCACCGGCGATCCACAATGACTCTTGGATGCTCACAACGCGACGCCTAACCGGCTGGAGGATTCACAGTCCTCAAGTGTAACAAGTCTTCAGATCACACAGACAGAAAGACTTCTGTGATGCCTAACACTCTTTGGCTCTGGGTGTTTAGGGCTTTGTCCTCGCAAGGATTTCTCTCTCAAAGGCTTCGAGGTGGGTTGCTCTCAAATGACAAAAGTCGTGTACTAACTCTGAGCAGCCACCAATTTATGGTGTAGGGGTGGCTATTTATAGCCACTAGGCAACCCGACCTGATTTGTCCGAAATGACACTGGGTCACTAAGGAACTAACACGTGTTCCAACGGTCAGATTTCAAACATACGCGACAGCTTGACTTGGGCTACAAGTAAAGCTGACTCATCCAGCTCTGGATAAGATTTGCTCTCATTGTCTTCGCTTGAAGACATATGATTTGGTTGAGCATCACTTTAGTCACTCTGACTTTGTTCACTTGGACCCCACTTAATAGTACGGTGGTTCCTATGACTCAACAAAGAAGAAAATAAAACTACGAAACAACTATGTCTTCGCGCTCCAAAGACTTCATGTGATGTCTTCTCATGTCATAGTCTTCAATGTGAATATCTTCACATACCACCATTATCTTCAATGTCTTCACACATTTTTAGGGGTCATCTCCGGTAGGTAAATCGAATCAATGAGGAACTACTACCTGTGTTATCCTGCAATTCTCACAAACACATTAGTCCCTCAACCAGGTTTGTCATCAATACTCCAAAACCAACTAGGGGTGGCACCAATTAGTGAGGAAGCTAATGATGATGATCATGAAACATTAGATCAAGTTACTACCAAATCTCGTAGGACAACCAGAGTAAGATCCGCACCAGAGTGGTACGGTAATCCTGTTCTGGAGGTCATGTTACTTGACCATGACAAACCTACGAACTATGAGAAAGCGATGATGAGCCCAGATTCCGCAAAATGGCTTGAAGCCATGAAATCTGAGATGAGATCCATGTATTAGAACAAAGTATGGACTTTGATTGACTTGCCCATTGATCGGTGAACCATTAAGAATAAATGGATTTTCAAGAGGAAGACGGACACTGATAGTAGTGTTACTATCTACAAAGCTTGAATTGTCGCAAAAATGTTTTCGATAAGTTCAAAGTGTTGACTACGATGAGTTTTTCTTACTCGTATCGATGCTTAAAAGTCTGTCCGAATCATGTTAGCAGTTGCCGCATTTTATGAAATCTGGCAAATGGATGTCAAAACTGCATTCCTTAATGGATTTCTCAAAGAAGAGTTGTATATGATGCAACCAGAAGGTTTTGTCGATCCTAAAGGTGCTAACAAAGTGAGCAAGCTCCAGCGATCCATCTATGGACTGGTGCAAGCATCTCGGAGTTGGAATATATACTTTGATAAAGTAATCAAAGCATATGGTTTTATATAGACTTGCAGTGAAGCCTGTATTTACAAGAAAGTGAGTGGGAGCACTACAAAATTTCTGATAAGTATATGTGAATGACATATTGTTGATCGAAAATAATGTAGAATTTTTTGGAAAGCATAAAGGAGTGTTTGAAAGGAGTTTTCAAAGAAAGACCTCGGTGACGCTACTTACATATTGAGCATCAAGATCTATAGAGATAGATCAAGACGCTTGATATATTTTCAACGAGTGCATACCTTGACAAGATTTTGAAGTAGTTCAAAATGGAACAGTCAAAGAAGGAGTTATTGTCTGTGTTGCAAGGTGTGAAGTTGAGTAAAGACTCAAAAACCGACCATGGAAGAGAATAGAAAAAGAATGAAAAGTCATTCCCTATGCCTCAGTCATAGGTTCTATAAAGTATGCCATGCTGTGTACCAGACCTATTGTATACCTCACCATAAGTTTGGCAAGAGGGTACAATAGTGATCCAGGAGTGGATCACTGGACAGCGGTAAAAAATATCCTTAGTGGAACAAGGAAATGTTTTTCGGTCATGGAGGTGACAAAAAGTTCATCGTAAAGAGTTACGTCGATGCAAGATTTGACACCGATCTGGATGACTCTAAGTCTCGATCTACATACATATTGAAACTGGGAGCAATTAGCTAGAGTAGCTCCGTGCAAAGCATTGTAGTCATAGAAAATTTGCAAAATACATACGGCTCTGAATGTGGAAGACTTGATTACTAAATTTCTCTCACAAGCAAAACATGATCACTCTTTGGGTGTTAATCACATAGCGATGTGAACTAGATTATTGACTCTAGTAAACCCTTTGGGTATTAGTCACATAGAGATGTGAACTAATCACATAAAGATGTGAACTATTGGTGTTAAAATCACATGACGATGTGAACTAGATTATTGACTCTAGTGCAAGTGGGAGACTGAAGGAAATATGCCCTAAAGGCAATAATAAAGTTGTTTTTATATTTCCTTATATCATGATAAATGTTTATTATTCATGCTAGAATTATATTAACCAGAAACTTAGTACATTGTGAATACATAGACAAACAAAGTGTCACTAGTACGCCTCTACTTGACTAGCTCGTTGAATCAATGATGGTTATGTTTCCTAACCATAGACATGAGTTGTCATTTGATTAATGGGATCACATCATTAGAGAATGATGTGATTGACTTGACCCATCCGTTAGCTTAGCACGATGATCGTTTAGTGTAGCGACCCGACCCGAATGGATCAAGTCTCTGTGCTTAAGTGTCATCCCTGGATCGGTATGCTAACACACACAGTACTCGAGGATTTATAAGAGAGGTAAATCACATGTAAAAGTAATGTAAATACTATTACCTCAATCCAAATAGCAGAAGTAACAAGGTTGTGGATTCCCATCAACACCAACGGAAAAGTTGAGTGTAGAAAATCATAACCCTAAGGTATCACTTACTCGTCGTAAGATAATCCTGCAACATGAGACGTTGCAGCCACAAAGGGTCAGTACATTGAATGTACTGGCAAATTCACACTGTAGAGCAATGCTGAAATATGGCTATCACTACATGCATATTTGGCTGGTGGAAAAGCTATATGGTTATCAAGTTTTCGCGTAAAGCCAATTTTTCCCTACTGCAAAGGAATACATTTTATTTAACTATCAAGGTGGTTGTTAAACATTGAGAGTGTAGACACCCTCTCAATCCCAATTAAGCATCATCATTAAAACCCAACAAAATTATTTAAAGTCACATGATGAGATTCACATGATAATCCAAGTACTAGATACTCAAAACGTCCATAACTGGGGACACGGCTAACCATGATTAGTTTATACACTCTGCAGAGGTTTGCGCACTTTTCCCCACAAGACTCGATCTCCTCCGTTGGGATTCTCGCACTACATGGTGTTTGAGAAACGGATGACCGAGACATAGTCTTTCAGAAGCGCTAGCACCTTACGATCGGGTAGACCGTTACACCTACTTTCCCCTACATCTGCTAGTCTACCACTGTAAGAGTTCACACGACTTAATCAACTATGCTAGAGCCCATAGTAGCTTGTGGCTGCACACGGAAGTTTCTAGTATGAATAATCTCATGATCCCTTTGAGCCTGGCTGGCGGTCCA
Organism: Triticum dicoccoides; assembly: GCF_002162155.2. Lineage (NCBI taxonomy): Eukaryota > Viridiplantae > Streptophyta > Magnoliopsida > Poales > Poaceae > Triticum > Triticum dicoccoides. The sequence continues at coordinate 452,072,870 of NC_041390.1, read as the reverse complement.
TAAAGAAAAACAGGCAATCGCTGGAATACCCAGGTGCCTCAATCCACCCAGATGTGTGTTTAAGTTGCCACCTTAAATAAACCATTAATATAACAATCTCACATCTGTCATGGATACACTCACCCAATCCACGTCTACTAGCATAGCATGGCATATAAGCAAACGTAGAAGTAACTCCCAAGGTTTGAATGCAGGGCAATAGGTTCCTATCACATCAACTACTTCCCAATACCCACATGTTATCAATCCTACTCATGCAATGTTTGAGGTTGAAACTAATGCATAAAAACTGGGTATGAAAGGAATATGATCAAAGTGTGAACTTGCCTGTAATGTTGATGAAGATGATTCGCACTCAAAACTCTTAATATTTCTACTCGTCACACTCCGGTCAATCTATCGTAAGCAAGCAATAGTAACCACATATAAGCAATCTGTCAAAGATCGAAGAGAACAAAGAAAACAATTCGGAAAACGTCAAAACCAAGCAAATAACTCTTGCAACATAAAACAATTTCTAACAGTACCAAAATTAAGTGAATTTGGCCTTATCAGAAAGTTTAGGTCAGGAGCTTCGATTTGCAAAAAGAATCAACTAAATCGGAGTTACGAAACTCAAGTTATGTTCAAAAGAAGTTTGAATATGAATCTGAACAAAATTCGAAATTTGAGAATTTCAAAAAGTTGATGTGACAGGTTCACTGGATAGGTGAAAACAAGATGAAGCTATAGGCGCTGGTTTCATCTAATTTGGATAAACGAGTGAAAAGTTATGGCTATTTGAAAAATCAGGACAAAGCTGTTTTACGAAAGAAAAATAGCTATGGTTAAGGTCTAACCTATAAATACGCAGACTAATTGATAATCTAATTATTCTATCATATTAGTCTAAAGTTAATAAACTACGGAAGTATAAGAAGAAAAAGAAAAAACAAAGAAAGATACCTTTACAAGGCAGAGAAAAGATGACTTTGGAGAGAAGAGCCAATTTTCAAAAGTCACGGCGAAGAGGAGAAATATTTTTTTAAATGAATCTAGTGAAACCAAAATATTGATTTAACCCGAATCGCATGATTTTTGGAGGCTCTATGAGTCTATATTTATTGGTGAAAAAGAGGCTTAAAGGTTAAAGGCTAGGCAATGTGGGACTAAACTTAGACGAAAATATACGAAACAAAGATGGGAGGTGCGCCATGCGCCAAAAGGCCTTTAGCCGGTTCGGCCGGCCGCGCACACTGTAAATTTTTTTTAGCAATAGAAAAGAAAAGAAAAATTATGGAAAAAAAATATGGGGAAGGAATATGGTCGGCTAGGCCTGGCCCATATAGGATAAAGAAAAAGAAAAGATGGGGCGCCCGCTGGTACTATGATGCGCATGTGGGCGGTAGTTAGTTTCAGGCGCGCACGTAGTTTTTGTTATTTGTTTTTTTAACAGAAAGTGATAAACTGAAAAACAAAAATAAAACTAAAACTTTATATAGGCATATTATATATCAAAATTTTCAGAAAAAGATTTTCTACAAGATGAACATTTTCCTAGCATAAAATAAAATTCACACAAATTCAGATAATTCAAAGAGTGCTACTGGTCTAATAAAATCCAATGAAAATCATTATAAAAATACCAAAATTAATTCAAATTTATTTCTCTCCAAATTTCTGATGTAGGGAATCATGTTACCCTATTTTCCGTATATTTTATTTTTGGAGAAAAATAATTTGAATAAAACCCAAATAACTCCAAATTGAAAATAATTTCAAAAGGATTTTAAATTTTGATCCTTTTAAACTCCCAACTCATATTTCATATAATTTGAAGAAGTCATTTTATCTTCTCTCATGAAAATCATTGAGTTGCTTGAAGTTTCTGAATTAAAAATATTTCCAAATGAAATTCAAATATTTTCAACACCCCTTTTCATTTAAATAAATGGAAGAAGTCATGTCATCTTCTCTCTAAGGTTTTGTGGTGAAAAGGATTTGAATTGATGGAGATCAGAAAGCAAAGATGAAATTTTGGGAAAGTCCTTTTATTCCCTCTCATTAAACTTTCAAAAAGTTTCGAATTTCACTCAATCAATCACACCACAATCAAGAAATCAATCAAATCTATCTATTTATTATAACATTCCAAAATTTAGAATTTTGGGATGTTACAAACCTACCACCCTTAAAATGAATCTCGTCCTCGAGATTCAGAGAGGCTAGCAAGAAAAAGGTTAGGGTTTGGGGGTCTCCTCAAAATCCATCAATTGTCGCGGGAGGGGGTCTGGGGTGCTACCACCCTTAGAAGCATGGTTACGATTCCATCAAAACTCATATACTTCATCCATATTGGTAACAATGTCGGTCTTCTCAGATCTTCAGGATAATTCCTTATCTGGGCTCTTTCGGTAGTGGCATAACATTTTCCTCAATTCTTGTGTCTTTAGGTAAGGTTCTTCTGTGACTGGGTCTTCTTAGCTGACGGGTGTGGCGCCAATACTAAACAACTATTGATATCCCATGGTGGTCATCCATTTATGGTTTCTCCTGCAGGAAATGGGTTTGGGTTGATCCTCGCCGTATAACCTACGGTTGGCAAAAGCTGCCGTATACAAGGGAAAAATTCTTATACCTTTCTAGGGTTTAAACAAGGTTTGATCGTCGTCTCTCTACTATAGGAAAGTCACTCAGATTTACCATCCCATATAGCAAGGCGAATAATAAGAGTAAGTCGGTATGGTGATCAATCCATCCCGCACCCAAATCATTAACTTGTATACGGTTTAGCGAATCTCGCATTCTAACACTCGGTTATCCTCACAAGCATTGCAGAATTTCTCTTGTCGACGAACCAAGGTTCGGATAATTCCATCGATTCTGCAAGCCAAACAAACATATATCGTTCCTTCACAACTCTTAGGTTTTGCGTAAACTCCTATAAAATCGTCTGTCGATAATCGTAACTTCTTCTAAGGTTTTTCCTTAAGCAAGAATGTGCTTGCTTCTTGGCAGGTCCTGGGGCCTGTGGGTTATGGCCCATCTCATCACTTGTAGTCCTTGAACTTATCATCGGGCAACTGATCATTATTCCAACTTCCAACTTCCTAGTATTCTTAAATCCATCCAATTGTACTGTCTTCCTTCCTTCTATTGGCACCAAACTAGGACATGATTACTCAGACTCATCATGGAGTTTCCATTGATCCATATTTCCGACATCATACCTCCTTTATATCCAATAGTAATTTATCTCTTCATCCTCGTGGGATATACCACATACCGAGATAAAAACTTATACTTATGAAGTCCATATTCTACTTCGTGGAACATCATTATCCTTTCCAGGGTCAAGCGTCCTTATAGGGGAATATTGGCCATCTCTGTATGGCACTTCTTCAACTGGGAAATGTGAAACACATCATGAGCTTCTGACAGTCCTTCGGGTGACTCCAACTTGTTGGCCACTTCTTCCATAAGCTCCAAACTCGGTATTGTCCTACAAATCTCGGGGCTAACTTTCCCTTAACTACAAATCGTTTAACTCCTCGTAGAGGGGACATACGAAGACATGCTCTGTCTCCAATTTCATAGACTACCTCCTTGCATTTTTGAGTCTGCATAACTCTTCTGCCTGGACTGAGCTACCTTCAGTCTATCTCGAATCAACTTAACATTCTCTTCTGACTCCTTGATCACATTTGGTCCAAACAACTAACGGTTTCCAACTTCATCCCACATACTCTTGGGGTATCACACATATCGAGACAAAACTCGTATTCATTTTGTCCAAAATCCATTCAGTGGAGTATCCTTATCTTTTCCAGGGGTCAAGGGTTCTTACAGGGTACTACCACCCTTAAAATGCACAAATCTTCCATAGACCACATTTCTCATATCCTCAAAATGGTCAAAATCCTTCTTTATAGAGTAACAACTCATAAAATCCATATCAGTACCAACGATGCTAACTTTATTCACTCTCAATTGATTACAATCTCTCGCTTTTCCATTACATGTCTCAACTCAACACCTCAATATAAAAGAAAAAATATTCTCACTACTACTACTATACTTCTCACAGACACCACTAATTATCACAAGTATCCTTCTCCTTGGGGTATTCTCTGGCAAAATGCCCTGCTCCATTACAATGAAAACATATTACCTCTGACAAGTCTCGAGGTTTCCTTTTTGGGCAATTGCTGAGGTAGTGCCCTGACTCCTTGCACCTATAACAGGTGATATGACTTAGATCCTTCCTGGAATTCACTCTGCTTCTTTTTCTAGACTTTTCCGTTCCAATTAGGGCTTCTATTTCCTATGGGTCATACTCTACTTCCTTTGTCGGGAATACTACTAGATCCCCATTCAAACAATTCTGGGAGATGTGTCCTTCTTCTCCACATGAATAGCATGACTTGGTGCAGGGTTTAATTGGTTCTTCTTTGGGTGTGTCCCCAACATCTTCCTTCATCATGGGTTCTTCTAAAATTTCCATAAGAGCTCCTTTATTTACTTCTTTCTTCTGTTGTACGGTTCTTCGTACCATGGGGTAAATGTGACACTGAGTAGGATAGTGGGTAGTCCCTTCACACAAGAAACAAGTAATCTGCCTAGTTGGGCATTCTTCAACTGGGTGACTTCCTTCACAATTAGGGCATTCATCCTTGTGTTCTTTATGGGTGTGTCCTATTTCTCCACAAATCTTGCATGCACAAGGTTTCCTCATATCCTTTCCATAAGGCTTCAACTTCTAGGACACAAGGTGAGATCTTTGCAGAGTCAACTTTAATTATCTCCAAGTGGTTACTCCTTGCCATCCATTCATGGTTTGGTACATCCTCCACCAAGTAGCAGCACCTCTTTCAAAGCACTGAAGAGCATGCTGTGTCATATCATTTCCAACTATAGGGTTATTCTCCATGTGATCCTCCATGTTCTGAATCCATCGGTCTGTCTCCAACTGACTCATCGGTCCAGAAAATACAAGCTCATCTCCATTCATCCTCTATTGGGTCCATGTGGGTTTGGGGTAAGATAAGAGAGATAGAGAGGGATACGCACAATGCAAACAACGGTTTTAAAAAGACAGATTTTATTGTGGCTGTCGGAAAACATCAAACAAATGATAGCTCACAATCATTGCATCTAACGTAGGTATATCAGGGGTTTGGTCTTCTAAAGGTCAATAAATCTTCAAAATCGCCAAATCTTCAAGTCTTGTTTATGTCTCCGATGGCTTCTTCCCATCGTGCTTGTCCTTCTCAAGTTCTTTTGCCAGATCACCTCCGTTGACGTGAAGTCTCTTGTGACGTCCTTTAATATTCTGGAGTTGCATTCCAAACTTCTGGGTTTCATATCCCTGGCATGAACCATGGTCCTACTGTCCTTCAGTTCCTAACGAATCTCTTGTATCTCAAAGTTTTGCTCCTCCAGCTTGGCTACTTTCAGCTTCTGGATCCTGAGTTCTTCACGAAATGCTTCCTTTCAAATACGGCTTCTTGTAGCTCCATCTTAACTTCTTGATGTAACACTCCAGATCCTGGTGATACACCGGCTAAGGTTAAAACTTCATCCTTTGCTCATAGATGCTCCATTAGCCTTCTATCATCCAATCCTTCCAAATAAATGCATGCTTAACTCAGCACGGTGACAATAGCATAAGCGGGCGATAACATCACGGATAGCCATGTTTATGCCCTTGTCATTGCCATGAGCTATCTTCCATAGTTGATATCTCCTGCATTAGGGTTTTCTTGACAGAACTTTGAGTTTTTTAATTCTCTATGCTCCGGTCTTTCTCCGATACACCTTGATCTCGGGTATTGACAACTTCCATAGTCTGTCAAGTTCCATCAGGGGAGTCTTACTAAGTTATACAAATCTAGAAATTCTTCAGAGCCTTCAAATTCTCCTAGTCTTCGGAGTCTTCAACCACTGTAGTTTCCGTTATTATAATGCATGGTAAAATTCCTCTTCATTCCGAAGTGGTCTTAGTTGTCCGATATCTTGTACTTCTTGGAGTGGCCTCATCAGTCGAGTAGTCCAAAGGGAAAAGGGGTATGGTCTCACTAAAGGGATTTTCTTGAATAAGCTCAGAAGAGAAGAGAGGTAAAAGATCCTTTTGAAAAATAAAGTTTTAGAGAAAATCCTTTCTATGGGCTTGCCAGTTTCTAGGGTCACGTCCTACAGTCAACATGTGCTCTGATACCATCTTGTAGCGACCCGACCCGAATGGATCAAGTCTCTGTGCTTAAGTGTCATCCCTGGATCGGTATGCTAACACACACAGTACTCGAGGATTTATAACAGAGGTAAATCACATGTAAAAGTAATGTAAATACTATTACCTCAATCCAAATAGCAGAAGTAACAAGGTTGTGGATTCCCATCAACACCAACGGAAAAGTTGAGTGTAGAAAATCATAACCCTAAGGTATCACTTACTCGTCGTAAGATAATCCTGCAACATGAGACGTTGCAGCCACAAAGGGTCAGTACATTGAATGTACTGGCAAATTCACACTGTAGAGCAATGCTGAAATATGGCTATCACTACATGCATATTTGGCTGGTGGAAAAGCTATATGGTTATCAAGTTTTCGCGTAAATCCAATTTTTCCCTACTGCAAAGGAATACATTTTATTTAACTATCAAGGTGGTTGTTAAACATTGAGAGTGTAGACACCCTCTCAATCCCAATTAAGCATCATCATTAAAACCCAACAAAATTATTTGAAGTCACATGATGAGATTCACATGATAATCCAAGTACTAGATACTCAAAACGTCCATAACCGGGGACACGGCTAACCATGATTAGTTTACACACTCTGCAGAGGTTTGCGCACTTTTCCCCACAAGACTCGATCTCCTCCGTTGGGATTCTCGCACTACATGGTGTTTGAGAAACGGATGACCGAGACATAGTCTTTCAGCAGCACTAGCACCTTACGATCGGGTAGACTGTTACACCTACTTTCCCCTACATCTGCTAGTCTACCACTATAAGAGTTCACACGACTTAATCAACTATGCTAGAGCCCATAGTAGCTTGTGGCTGCACACGGAAGTTTCTAGAATGAATAATCTCATGATCCCTTTGAGCCTGGGTGGCGGTCCATAAAGAAAAACAGGCAATCGCTGGAATACCCAGGTGCCTCAATCCACCCAGATGTGTGTTTAAGTTGCCACCTTAAATAAACCATTAATATAACAATCTCACATCTGTCACGGATACACTCACCCAATCCACGTCTACTAGCATAGCATGGCATATAAGCAAACGTAGAAGTAACTCCCAAGGTTTGAATGCAGGGCAATAGGTTCGTACCTCATCAACTACTTCCCAATACCCACATGTTATCAATCCTACTCATGCAATGTTTGAGGTTGAAACTAATGCATAAAAACTGGGTATGAAAGGAATATGATCAAAGTGTGAACTTGCCTGCAATGTTGATGAAGATGATTCGCACTCAAAACTCTTGATAGTTCTACTCGTCACACTCCGGTCAATCTATCGTAAGCAAGCAATAGTAACCACACATAAGCAATCACTCAAAGATCGGAGAGAACAAAGAAAACAATTCGAAAAATGTCAAAACCAAACAAATAACTCTTGCAACATAAAAAAATTTCTAACAGTACCAAAATTAAGTGAATTTGGCCTTATCAGAAAGTTTAGGTCAAGAGCTTCGATTTGCAAAAAGAATCAACTAAATTGGAGTTACGAAACTCAAGTTATGTTCAAAAGAAGTTTGAATATGAATCTGAACAAAATTCGAAATTTGAGAATTTCAAAAGGTTGATGTGACAGGTTCACTGGATAGGTGAAAGCAAGACGAAGCTATAGGCGCTAGTTTCATCTAATTTGGATAAACGAGTGAAAAATTATGGCTATTTGAAAAATCAGGGCCAAGCTGTTTTACGAAAGAAAAATAGCTACGGTTAAGGTCTAATGTATAAATACGCAGACTAATTGATAATCTAATTATTCTATCATATTAGTCTAAAAATAATAAACTACGGAAGTATAAGAAGAAAAAGGAAACAAAGAAAGATACCTTTATAAGGTAGAGAAAAGACGACTTTGGAGAGAAAAGACAATTTTTAGAAGTCGCGCCGGAGAGGAGAAATATTTTTTTAAATGAATCTAGTGAAACCAAAATATTGATTTAACCCGAATCGCATGATTTTTGGAGGCTCTATGAGTCTATATTTATTGGCGAAAAAGAGGCTTAAAGGTCAAAGGCTAGGCAATGTGGGACTAAACGTAGCCGAAAATATACGAAACAGAGATGGGAGGTGCGCCATGCGCCAAAAGGCCTTTAGCCGGTTCGGCCGGCCGCGCACACTGTAATTTTTTTAAGCAATAGAAAAGAAAAGAAAAATTATGGGAAAAAAATATGGGGAAGGAATATGGCCGGCTGGGCCTGGCCCATATAGGATAAAAAAAAAGAAAAGATGGGGTGCCCGCTTGTACTATGATGTGCACGTGGGCGACAGTTATTTTCAGGCGCGCGCACAATTTTTGTTTTTTGTTTTTTTAACAGAAAGTGATAAACTGAAAAACGAAAATAAAACTAAAACTTTATATAGGCATATTATATATCAAAATTTTCAGAAAAAGATTTTCTACAAGATGAACATTTTCCTAGCTTTAAATAAAATTCACATAAATTCAGATAATTCAAAGAGTGCTACTGGTCTAATAAAATCCAATAAAAATCATTATAAAAATACCAAAATTAATTCAAATCTATTTCTCTCCAAATTTCTGATGTAGGGAATCATGTTACCCTATTTTCCGTATATTTTATTTTTGGAGAAAAATAATTTGAATAAAACCCAAATAACTTCAAATTGAAAATAATTTCAAAAGGATTTTAATTTTTTTATCCTTTTAAACTCCCAACTCATATTTTATATAATTTGAAGAAGTCAGTTTTTTCTTCTCTCATGAAAATCATTGAGTTGCTTGAAGTTTCTGAATTAAAAATATTTCCAAATGAAATTCAAATATTTTCAACACCCCTTTTCATTTAAATAAATGGAAGAAGTCATGTCATCTTCTCTCCAGGGTTTTGTGGTGAAAAGGATTTGAATTCATGGAGATTAGAAAGCAAAGATGAAAGTTTTGGAAAGTCCTTTTATTCCCTCTCATTAAACTTTCAAAAAGTTTCGAATTTCACTCAATCAATCACACACAATCAAGAAATCAATCAAATCTATCTATTTATTATAACATTCCAAAATTTAGAATTTTGGGATGTTACATTTAGTTTGTTGCTATTGCTTTCTTCATGACTTATACATGTTCCTATGACTATGAGATTATGCAACTCCCGGATACCGGAGGAACACTTTGTGTGCTACCAAACGTCAAAACATAACTGGGTGATTATAAAGGTGCTCTACAGGTGTCTCCGATGGTGTTTGTGGAGTTTGCATGGATCAAGATTAGGATTTGTCACTCCGATCGTCGGAGAGGTATCTCTGGGCCCTCTCGGTAATGTGCATCACTATAAGCCTTGCAAGCAATGTAACTAATGAGTTAGTTACGGGATGTAGCATTACGGAACGAGTAAAGAGACTTGCCGGTAACGAGATTGAACTAAGTATTGAGATACCGACGATCGAATCTCGGGCAAGTAACATACCGATGACAAAGGGAACAACGTATGTTGTTATGCGGTTTGACCGATAAAGATCTTTGTAGAATATGTAGGAACCAATATGAGCATCCAGGTTCCGCTATTGGTTATTGACTAGAGATGAGTCTCGATCATGTCTACATAGTTCTCGAACCCATAGGGTCCGCACGCTTAACGTTCGGTGACGATCGGTATTATGAATTTATGTGTTTTGATGTACCGAAGGTAGTTCGGAGTCCCGGATGAAATCGGGGACAAGACGAGGAGTCTCGAAATGGTCGAGACGTAAAGATCGATATATTGGACAACTATATTCGGACATCAGAAAGGTTCTGAGTGATTTGGGTATTTTTCGGAGTATCGGAGAGTTACGGGAATTCGCCGGGGAGTATATGGGCCTTATTGGGCTTTAGGGGAAAGAGAGAGGGGAGGCTGTGCGCCCCCCAAGGCCTAGTCTGAATTGGACTAGGGGGAGGGGCAGCGCCCCCTCCTTCCTTCTCTTCTCTTTTCCCTTTCCTTCCCTCCTACTCCTACTACATGGAAGGGGGGAATCCTACTCCCGGTGGGAGTAGGACTCCCCAGGGCGTGCCATAGTAGAGGGCCGGCCCTTCCCCTCCTCCAGTCCTTTATATACGGGGGAGGGGGCACCCCATGGAGACACACAAGTTGATCTATTGATCTTTTAGTCGTGTGTGGTGTCCCCCTCCACCATAATCCACCTCAGTCATATTGTAGCGGTGCTTAGGCGAAGCCCTGCGTCGGTAGCATCATCATCACCATCATCACGCCATCATGCTGACGGAACTCTCCCTCGAAGCCCTGCTGGATCGGAGTTCGTGGGATGTCACCGAGCTGAACGTGTGCTGAACTCGGAGGTGCCGTACGTTCGGTACTTGGATCGGTCGGGTCGTGAAGACGTACGACTACATCAACCGCGTTCTCATAACACTTTCGCTTACGGTCTATGAGGGTACGTAGACAATAGTCTCCCCTCTCATTGCTATGCATCACCATGATCTTGCGTGTGCGTAGGATTTTTTTTTTGAAATTACTGTGCTCCCCAACATGCAGAACTTCAAAGTGTTGCGTGTTGGTTAAAAAATGGTGCATGTACATGAATAATTGACTGCAATATGAATGCCTCTCATCTGATGTTTATTCATACAATATGCATATCTGAGTCGGGCAAGAACTAAGCTCCAACAGAGATTTTAAACCCCAACACAGAATTGTTGATTTCATTGATAGAGGAATGAATATTGTACAAAATACATTAAAAATAGGAGAGAAAACCGATTACTCTGGATTGTGAAAATGTAACGACTGCGCTCACGCCAGATCGCCCACAACACCAGCTCAACCAGCGATTGCCGACACATATTTTCACATTCAGCCTTACAACAACTACTGCAATAAAATTGTTCCTTTCCTTGGAATGGCTGTAGACAACAAAACAAGCTATTCTATTAGAAGTCACTAAAAAACCAAAATATACAGGAAAGGATGCTTTTGAATCATGTGTATATAGAAGGGCCAACTGCACATTTACATACATACAGAAAAAATTGGTATTGGGCCTCTTGTAACTTTCTTACATCAAGCACGTTTCTGCAAAAGAAAAAGTGGAGTGCAACCAGAATATCATGGACATCCATGGCTACAAAAGAATGCATTCAAACTGCAAACAAATTAGAATGAAACAAGCTATAAAATGCATAACAACTGCAAACATGATAGATAAAATTAATCCATGATTGTAGGAGTCAGCATGATAGGCATTAGATAAAGAAAACAACAATCTACAATGAGTATAATTCAGTTAGACTTCTCCAACCGTTACTGATACAACGTCCAGACAGGGAAAGCTGGAATGACAAATTTTGAATGCCCATCACACATGAAAAGTGGTCGGCGAGGAGGAAGGGGAGGTGGTGGGCAGCAGGTCTCGAGGGGCAGACGCCGCCAACGGCGTACTTGCTGACGCCGTCCTTGGAGAAGACGTGCTAGGGTGAAAGTGCAACTATCCCTGGGTGGTTTTGGTAATTCCTAACAACATATAACTCACTGAGCTAATGCTACTTAAAGATAAACATTTCAGGAAAGCTCAATGATTGGCATGGCATGGATGAGAAAAGTGGATCCCTCAAAATTCTAAGGACAAAGGATTGGCTCAAGCTCAAGCTCGCGACTCTACATCTTTTCATTTTAAGTGATCCAAGATCACATTGAGTCCATAGGAAAAGCCAATACTATTAAGAGGGGATGAGGTGTTGCCTAATGGCTTACTTGCTCAAAGTGCTTAGTGATATGCTCCAAAAGCCCTCAACTACTTTCTCACATCCACATATGTCCCAAACCAAAAGTCAAACTCGGCCCCACCGAAACTTCCTATCTGGCGCCACCGAGTTCAGTTGACATAACCACTGCCAGAAACCCTAGTCTGTTCGGTATCACCGATAGGGATCTCGGTCTCATCGAGATGGGATTGTAATCTCTCTGTTTCCCTTTGTAACGTTTCGGTCAAACCGAGATGAGCGATCGGTCCCACCGAGATTGCAATGTAAACTCTCTGTTTCCCTTTCGTAACATTTCGGTCCAACCGAGATGAGCGAATCGGTCCCACCGAGTTTGCCTGACCAACTCTCTATTAGTCCATTACCAAAATCGGTCTCACCAAGTTTGTGTAATCGGTCTCACCGAGATTACGTTATGCCCTAACCCTAATGAAATCGGTCTCACCGAGTTGACATGTCGGTCCCATCGAGAATCCTAACGTTCACATTTTGAAGTAAATCGGTCTGACCGAGTTTCATGATTCGGTCCTACCGAGTTTGGTGATTTGTGTGTAACGGTTAGATCTTGTGTGGAGGCTATATATACCCCTCCACCCACTCTTCATTCGTGAAGAGAGCCATCAGAACATACCTACACTTCCAATACACATTGTCTAAGAGAGAACCACCTACACTTGTATTGAGGTCAAGATATTCCATTCCATCCATATGAATCTTGATCTCTAGCCTTCCCCAAGTTGCTTTCCACTCAAATCTTCTTTCCACCAAATCCAAATCCTGTGAGAGAGAGTTGAGTGTTGGGGAGACTATCATTTGAAGCACAAGAGCAAGGAGTTCATCATCAACACACCATTTGTTAGTTCTTGGAGAGTGGTGTCTCCTAGATTGGCTAGGTGTCACTTGGGAGCCTCCGACAAGATTGTGGAGTTGAACCAAGGAGTTTGTAAGGGAAAGGAGATCGGCTACTTCGTGAAGATCTACCCGAGTGAGGCAAGTCCTTCGTGGGCGACGACCATGGTGGGATAGACAAGGTTGCTTCTTTGTGGACCCTTCATGGGTGGAGCCCTCCGTGGACTCGCGCAACCGTTACCCTTTGTGGGTTGAAGTCTCCATCAATGTGGATGTACGATAGCACCACCTATCGGAACCACGCCAAAAATCTCTGTGTCTCCAATTGCGTTTGCACACTCCAAACTCCTCCCTTTACCTTCATATGCAATTGTTTTACTTTCCGCTGCTATACTCTTAGAATTGCATGTGTAGGTTGATTTCTTGACTTGTGCTAAGTTGCTAAAATCTTCCTAGAACTAAAATTGGGAAAAGGCTAGATTTTTATTTGGTCAAGTAGTCTAATCACCCCCCCTCTAGACACACTTTCGATCCTACAAGTGGTATCAGAGCTTTGGTCTCCATTTGCTTTGATTTTCATAGCTTTTGGTGGTCATAGCCTTGGTTTCACAACCTAGGAGAGTATGGCATCTAGCGAGGGAAATTACCACCGTAGAGGTCCTTACTTTGATGGTACAAATTTTGCTAGTTGGAAGCATAAGATGAAAATGCATATTCTTGGACATATCCCCGCCGTTTGGGCTATTGTGTGTATTGGCTTGCAAGGTGAATTCTTCGATGGGAGAAAACCAAACCGTGAAGCTACCGCAGAAGAGTTGAAGATGCTACAATACAATGCTCAAGCTTGTGATATTTTCTTCAACGGATTATGCCCCGAAGAATTCAACAAAATCAGCCGTCTTGAGAATGCAAAGGAAATTTGGGATACTTTGATTGATATGCACGAAGGTACCGAATCTGTCAAGGAATCCAAATTGGATGTGCTTCAAAGTCAGCTTGACAAGCTCAAAATGAAGGATGGTGAAGGCGTCGCTGAAATGTACTCTAGGCTTGCTCTCATCACAAATGAGATTGCCAGCTTAGGAAGTGAAGAGATGATCGATAGATTCATCATCAAGAAGATCCTAAGAGCCTTGGATGGAAAATATGATACCGTGTGCACATTGATCCAAATGATGCCCAATTACAAAGATCTCAAGCCAACGGAAGTCATTGGAAGAACTATTGCTCATGAGATGTCACTCAAGAATAAGGAAGAGCTTCACAACAAGTCAAGTGGTGCTTACAAAGCCTCGTGTGATGCTCCCACATCATCAAGTGAGAAGCAAATCTTCAATGAAGAATTGAGTCTAATGGTGAAGAAATTCAACAAGTTCTACAAGAGTAGAAGCAAGGAAAGAAGTTCCAAGTCAAGGTCCTACAATGACAAAAGATCCTCTAGTCGTGAGCGCAATTGCTACAATTGTGGAAGACCCAGACACTATTCCAATGAGTGTACGGCCCCCTACAAAAGAAGAGAAGATTCTCCCTACAAAAGAAGAAGTAGAAGAGAAGAATCACCATCAAGAGAGAGGAGTAGAGATGATCGTTATGAACGAAGACCCTCTCGGAGAAGCAAGGACTCGGAAAGGAAGCACAAGTCATCAAGGAGCTACACAAAAAGAAGACATCAAGCTCATGTTAGTGAATGGGTATCCGGTTCCGACTCCGACAATCACTCCGAAAGAAGTTATCACTCCGACTCCGAATATACTCAAGATGAAGGTGTTGCCGGACTAGCACTTGTGACAACCAACTCGTTCGACATATTTGACTCACCAAATGAAGGAATTGGGAGATGCTTCATGGCTAAAGGCCCAAAGGTAACACACCCCGAGTATGTTGATTTCGATAGTGATGAAGATGATTTGCTAGGAGATGATGATTTACTTGTTGACAACTCTAGTTATGAAAACTATGATGAGCTTGCTATTAATCATGATAATCAAGATAAAAAAAATGACGATGATAAGAAGGAGATTGAGCGTCTAACTAAAGAACTAAACACTCTTAAGTTAGCTCATGAAACTACCTTGGAAGATCATCGAGAACTTTTAAAGACTCGTGATAAGCTATGCTTTGAAAAGCTCAACCTTGAGCAAGAACATGAGTTTTTAAAGGCAATCAATGATGATCTTCGCAAGAAAAATTCTACTTACATTGCCAAGCGTTTACTCTTGTCTACTTACATACCACAAGTTAAATCTAGCAACAAGAACAAGAAAGATTCTTCATCTAGTAGTAACAACAATCATGCTAAATCCAATGTTGTTGCCTCTAGTAGTTCTCTTGATTCCACTAATGATTCTCTTAGCCAAGTTACACTTGAGCAAGAAAATAGCTTATTGAAGGGAATTATAGAGAAAGGTGTCTACAAGAGCCTTGCCGGAAGTAAGCAATTTGAGGAAATTGTACGCAAGCATGGAAGACACCAGAACAATCAAGGTGTTGGTTTTGAACAAAAGTTCAATGCCAATGGAGTTGAGTGGGAAGAAGATCAATACCCCAAGAAGAAGTTTGTTCCTCAACAAGAGAAGTATGATCCTACTTCTTTCAAAGGGACACAATCTCAAGTTGATCTTCCACCACAAGACTGATACGTCTCCAACGTATCTATAATTTTTTATTGTTCCATGCTATTATATTATCAACCTTGGATGTTTTATATGCATTTATATGCTATTTTATATGATTTTTGGGACTAACCTATTAACCCAGAGCCCGGTGCCAGTTTCTGTTTTTCCTTGTTTTAGAGTATCGTAGAAAAGGGAAATCAAACGGAGTCCAATTCACCTAAAACTTCACGGAACTTATTTTTGGAATGGAAGCAATCCAGAAGACTTGGGGTGTACGTAAGGGAAGCAACAAGGAAGGCACGAGGCAGGGGGGCGCGCCCACCCCCCTGGGCGCGCCCTCCACCCTCGTGGGCCCCTCGTGCCCCCTGACGTATTTCTTCCTCCTATATATACCAATATACCCTAAAACCATCAGGGAGAACAATAGATCGGGAGTTCCACTACCAGAAGCCTCCGTACCACCGAAAACCAATCTAGACCCGTTCTGGCACCCTTTCGGAGGGGGGGAATCTCTCTCCGGTGGCCATCTTCATCATCCCGGCGCTCTCCATGATGAGGAGGGAGTAGTTCTCCCTCGGGGCTGAGGGTATGTACCAGTAGCTATGTGTTTGATCTCTCTCTCTCTCTCTCGTGTTCTTGAGGTGGTACGATCTTGATGTATCGCGAGCTTTGCTATTATAGTTGGATCTTATGATGTTTCTCCCCTTCTACTCTCTTGTAATGGATTGAGTTTTCCTTTTGAAGTTATCTTATCGTATTGAGTCTTTAAGGATTTGAGAACACTTGATGTATGTCTTGCATGGGATACCTGTGGTGACAATGGGGTATTCTATGATCCACTTGATGTATATTTTGGTGATCAACTTGCGGGTTCCATGACCTTGGGAATCTATGCATAGGGGTTGGCACACGTTTTCGTCTTGACTCTCCGGTAGAAACTTTGGGGCACTCTTTGAGGTTCTATGTGTTGGTTGAATAGATGAATCTGAGATTTTGTGATGCATATCGTATAATCATACCCACGGATACTTGAGGTGACATTGGAGTATCTAGGTGACATTAGAGTTTTGGTTGATTTGTGTCTTAAGGTGTTATTCTAGTACGAACTCTAGGGCTGTTTGTGACACTTATAGGAATAGCCCAACGGATTGATTGGAAAGAATAACTTTGAGGTGCTTTCGTACCCTACCATAATCTCTTCGTTTGTTCTCTGCTATTAGTGACTTTGGAGTGACTCTTTGTTGCATGTTGAGGGATAGTTATATGATCCAATTATGTTATTATTGTTGAGGGAACTGGCACTAGTGAAAGTATGAACCCTAGGCCTTGTTTCAACGCATTGCAATCCCGTTTGTGCTCACTTTTATCATTAGTTACCTTGCTGTTTTTATATTTTCAGATTACAAAAACATATATCTACTATCCATATTGCACTTGTATCACCATCTCTTCGCCGAACTAGTGCACCTATACAATTTACCATTGTATTGGGTGTGTTGGGGACACAAGAGACTCTTTGTTATTTGGTTGCAGGGTTGCTTGAGAGAGACCATCTTCATACTATGCCTCCTACGGATTGATAAACCTTAGGTCATCCACTTGAGGGAAATTTGCTACTTTCCTACAAACCTCTGCACTTGGAGGCCCAACAACGTCTACAAGGAGAAGGTTGTGTAGTAGACATCAAGCTCTTTTCTGGCGCCGTTGCCAGGGAGGAAAAGAAAGCGGCACTAACACCCCGTCAACTTAGCTCTTTTCTGGCGCCATTGCCAGGGAGGTTATTTCTTGAAGGTATATCTTTAGATCTTGCAATCGAGTCTTTTAGTTTCTTGTTTTAGCACTAGTTTAGTTTATAAAAGAAAGCTACAAAAAATGGAATTAAGGGTACCTCATATGCTTCATCTTTTTAATATCTATCATGAAAATAAGGATTCCGATAATTGTGCTCAAGTGCTAGAAGAAGAATGCATTAGAATGTTTGGCACTAAATATTTGAATGATGAGCATGATTGCAATGTTGTTAGTATGAATTCTGTGACTATCTATGACGCTAATGATATGCAACGCCACAAGCTTGGGGAAGCTATGTTTGATGAAGATGATATTTTTTGTCCCCCAAGTTTTGATGAGAAAATTTATTATGATGAAAGCATGCCTCCTATTTATGATGATTATATTGATGAAAGTGGATTTGGAGAGGTCATGACTTTATTTTGTGATGAATCCACTATTCCGGAAGAGGTTCCAATTGATTATGAGAACAAAGTTGCTATCTATGATGATTATTGTGATGACTTGTATTATATAAAGAATAATGATATCCATGAAACTTGTCATCATGATTTTAGTTTTCAATTGGATTATGCCTCACATGATAATTATTTTGTTGAGTTTGCTCCCACTATTATTCATGAGAAGAATTTTGCTTATGTAGTGAGTAGTAAATTTTCTAAGCTTGTAGATCATGAAAAGAATGCTTTAGGTGCTGGTTATATTGTTGAATTCATTCATGATGATACTGAAAATTATTATGAGGGAGGAATATATGCTTGTAGGAATTGCAATAATATCAAGTTTCCTCTCTATGTGCTTAAAGTTTCAAAGTTTTGCTTATTTTGCCTTCCTATGCTAGTTGATTATTGTTCCCATAAGTTGTTTGCTCACAAAATCCCTATGCATAGGAAGTGGGTTAGACTTAAATGTGTTAGTCATATTCTTCATGATGCTCTCTTTATGTTTCAATTCTTATCATTTATGTGAGCATCATTGAAATCATCATGCCTAGCTAGGGGCGTTAAACGATAGCGCTTGTTGGGAGGCAACCCAATTTTATTTTCGTTCCTTGCTTTTTGTTCCTGTTTAGTAATAAATAATTTATCTAGACTCTGTTATGATTGAGTTTCTATGTTTCAATTAGTGTTTGTGCCAAGTAGAACCGTTGGGAAGACTTGGGGAAAGTCTTGTTGATCTTGCTGTAAAAAACAGAAACTTTAGCGCTCACGAGAATTGCTGCCATTGTTTATTGGAGAGTGATATTTAGTTAATTCCTTTTGCATATGATTAATAGATAAATTCCTCAAGTCCAGAAATTTATTTTAGAATTTTATGATTTCCAGAAGTATATGTTTGATCCAGATTACTACAGACTGTTCTGTTTTTGACAGATTCTGTTTTCATCGTGTTGTTTGCTTATTTTGATGAATCTATGAGTAGTATCGGAGGGTATGAACCATAGAGAAGTTGGAATAAATTAGATATTACACCAATATGAATTTATAATGAGTTCATTACAGTACCTTATGATGGTGATTTGCTTTCTTATACTAATGGAGCTTACGAGTTTTCTGTTAAGTTTTGTGTTGTGAAGTTTTCAAGTTTTGGGTAAAGATTTGATGGACTATGGAATAAGGAGTGGCAAGAGCCTAAGATTGGGGATTCCCAAGTCACCCAAGGTAATATTCAAGGACAACCAAGAGCCTAAGCTTGGGGATGCCCTGGATGGCATCCCCTCTTTCGTCTTCATTCATCGGTAACTTTACTTGGAGCTATATTTTTATTCACCACATGACATGTGTTTTGCTTGGAGCGTCATTTTAGTTTATTTAGCTTTGCTTGCTTCTTGAATAAAATACCAAGATCTTAAATTCTTTAATGTTAGAGAGTCTTCATATAGTTGCATAATCATTCGACAACTCATTGATCTTCACTTATATCTTTCGGAGTAGTTTGTCATTTGCTCTAGTGCTTCACTTATATCCTTTTAGAGCACGGTGGTGGTTTTATTTTATAGAAATAGATGAACTCTCATGCGTCACTTATATTATTTTGAGAGTCCTAAACAGCATGGTAATTTGCTTTGGTTATGAATTTAGTCCTAATATGATGGGCATCCAAGAGGGATATAATAAAAACTTTCATATAAGTGCATTGAATACTAACAGAAGTTTGATACTTGATAATTGTTTTGAGATATGGAGATGGTGATATTAGAGTCGTGCTAGTTGAGTAGTGGTGAATTTGAGAAATTCTTGTGTTGAAGTTTGTGATTCCCGTAGCATGCACGTATGGTGAACCGTTATGTTAAGAAGTCGGAGCATGATGTATTTATTGATTGTCCTCCTTATGAGTGGCGGTCGGGGACGAGCGATGGTCTTTTCCTACCAATCTATCCCCCTAGGAGCATGCGCGTAGTACTTTGTTTCGATAACTAATAGATTTTTGCAATAAGTATGTGCGTTCTTTTTGACTAATGTTGAGTCCATGGGTTATACGCACTCTCACCCTTCCACCATTGCTAGCCTCTCTAATACCGCATACCTTTTGCCGGTATCATAAACCCACCATATACCTTCCTCAAAACAGCCACCATACCTACCTATCATGGCATTTCCATAGCCATTCCGAGATATATTGCCATGCAACTTTCCACTGTTCCGTTTACTATGACACGCTCCATCATTGTCATATTACTTTGCATGATCATGTAGTTGACATTTTATTTGTGGCAAAGCCACCGTTCATAATTCTTTCATACATGTCACTAATGAGTCATTGTACATCCCGGTACACCCCTGGAGACATTCATATAGAGCCATACTTCGTTCTAGTATCGAGTTGTAATCATTGAGTTGTAAATAAATAGAAGTGTGATGATCATCATTAATAGAGCATTGTCCCAAAAAGGCCAAAAAAAGAGAAAGGCCAAATAAAAAAGAAAGGCCAAATAAAAAATAAAAAATAAAAGGGACAATGCTACTATCCTTTTTTCCACACTTGTTCTTCAAAGTAGCACCATGATCTTCATGATTTTTCACTTTCATATACTAGTGGGAAATTTTCATTATAGAACATGGCTTGTATATTCCAACAATGGGCCTCCTCAAGTGCCCTAGGTCTTCGTGAGCAAGCGAGTTGGATGCACACCCACTTAGTTTCTTTTGTTGAGCTTTCATACATTTATAGCTCTAGTGCATCCGTTGCATGGCAATCCCTACTCACTCACATTGATATCTATTAATGGGCATCTCCATAGCCCGTTGATACGCCTAGTTGATGTGAGACTATCTTCTCATTTTTGTCTTCTCCACAACCACCATTCTATTCCACCTCTAGTGCTATATCCATGGCTCACGCTCATATATTGCGTGAAGATTGAAAAATTTTGAGAACATCAAAAGTATGAAACAATTGCTTGGCTTGTCATCGGGGCTGTGCATGATTTAAATATGTTGTGTGGTGAAGATGGAGCATAGCCAGACTATATGATTTTGTAGGGATAGCTTTCTTTGGCCATGTTATTTTGAGAAGACATGATTGCTTTGTTAGTATGCTCGAAGTATTATTATTTCTATGTCAATATTAAACTTTTGTCTTGAATCTTATGGATCTGAATATTCTTGCCACAATAAAGAGAACTACATGGATAAATATGTTAGGTAGCATTCCATGTCAAAATTTTTGTTTTTATCATTTATCTACTCGAGGACGACCAGGATTTAAGCTTGGGGATGTTGATACGTCTCCAACGTATCTATAATTTTTGATTGTTCCATGCTATTATATTATCAACCTTGGATGTTTTATATGCATTTATATGCTATTTTATATGATTTTTGGGACTAACCTATTAACCCAGAGCCCAGTGCCAGTTTTTGTTTTTTCCTTGTTTTAGAGTATCACAGAAAAGGAAAATCAAACGGAGTCCAATCCTGAAACTTCACGGAACTTATTTTTGGAACGGAAACAATCCAGAAGACTCGGGGTGTACGTAAGGGAAGCAACAAGGAAGGCATGAGGCAGGGGGGCGCGCCCACCCCCCTGGGCGCGCCCTCCACCCTCGTGGGCCCCTCGTGGCCCCCCTGATGTATTTCTTCCTCCTATATATACCAATATACCCTAAAACCATCAGGGAGAACAATAGATCGGGAGTTCCGCCGCCAGAAGCCTCCGTAGCCACCGAAAACCAATCTAGACCCGTTCCGACACCCTGCCGGAGGGGGGCAATCCCTCTTCGGTGGCCATCTTCATCATCCCGGCGCTACGAGGAGGGAGTAGTTCTCCATCGGGGCTGAGGGTATGTACCAGTAGCTATGTGTTTGATCTCTCTCTCTCTCTCGTGTTCTTGAGGTGGTACGATCTTGATGTATCGCGAGCTTTGCTATTATAGTTGGATCTTATGATGTTTCTTCCCCTCTACTCTCTTGTACTGGATTGAGTTTTCTCTTTGAAGTTATCTTATCGGATTGAGTCTTTAAGGATTTGAGAACACTTGATGTATGTCTTGCGTGGGATACCTGTGGTGACAATGGGGTATTCTATGATCCACTTGATGTCTGTTTTAGCGATCAACTTGCGGGTTCCGTGACCTTGGGAATCTATGCATAGGGGTTGGCACACGTTTTCGTCTTCACTCTCCGGTAGAAACTTTGGGGCACTCTTTGAGGTTCTATGTGTTGGTTGAATAGATGAATCTGAGATTGTGTGATGCATATCGTATAATCATACCCACGGATACTTGAGGTGACATTGGAGTATCTAGGTGACATTAGGGTTTTGGTTGATTTGTGTCTTAAGGTGTTATTCTAGTACGAACTCTAGGGCTGTTTGTGAAACTTATAGGAATAGCCCAACGGATTGATTGGAAAGAATAACTTTGAGGTGGTTTCGTACCCTACCATAATCTCTTTGTTTGTTCTCCGCTATTAGTGACTTTGGAGTGACTCTTTGTTGCATGTTGAGGGATAGTTATATGATCCAATTATGTTATTATTATTGAGGGAACTTGCACTAGTAAAAGTATGAACCCTAGGCCCTGTTTCAACGCATTGCAATACCGTTTGTGCTCACTTTTATCATTAGTTACCTTGCTGTTTTTATATTTTCAGATTACAAAAACTTATATCTACTATCCATATTGCACTTGTATCACCATCTCTTCACCGAACTAGTGCACCTATACAATTTACCATTGTATTGGGTGTGTTGGGTACACAAGAGACTCTTTGTTATTTGGTTGTAGGGTTGCTTGAGAGAGGCCATCTTCATCCTACGCCTCGATAAACCTTAGGTCATCCACTTGAGGGAAATTTGCTACTGTCCTACAAACCTCTGCACTTGGAGGCCCAACAACGTCTACAAGAAGAAGGTTATGTAGTAGACATCAAAGACCACAAGTTAAAAGGCAAGGACAAGCTTCAAGAGGAGATTGATGCATTTGAAGAAGCACCCAAAGCCTTGGTCAAGTGGGTTCCCAAGACTACATCAAGTTCTACTTCATCAAGTACGACTACAACTGCAAGGATTCCCATCAAGATGGTGTGGATCTCGAAGAAGAAGAACTAGAGAGTTCTTGAGGGTGACTCCAACAACATACTTCACTCATATCATCTTGGCGAGGACAAGTGCAAACAACTTTCATATCTTGCACTAGTTCAAGGAGTCACAAACCCTCTTGTTGGTAAGACAAGGGACAAGGTAACCTAATGCTTCCATGGACATCATCTTGTGTACACATCACTCTATGTCTATGGATATCCTTGTTTGTTCCTTGAGGGACTAACCCATGTAGGTATTGAAAGTGCAACTCACTCCAAAGGATTGCTCCGAATGATCTACATCAACATTGAGCATCCACATCTTCAACACCTACATGAAGTCATCATCGACAAAACCCAAGGTTAGTTGATCCCTCTTAGGGGGGATATCACATCTAGGGGGAGCTTTACTCTAACCAATTGAGCTAAAGCAACTCTAATGGTGTGAACACAACAATGCTTTATGTAAAAGTGGCATCCCCACTTGTGCTTAAACGATGAGTATGACCTATGATCAAATGTTCTCATTTGACTCCTAAGTCAATATACTCATATATAGATGACCTAGTCATCACAAGTTGCTTGATAGATGCTAGAGTGATAATGCATGCTTCGTCACATATTTCATTTGGCATCTTATTGTGTGAGCATGTTGGTTGCATACTTTACTCATTCGAGGACATCCATTTGTTGCTTTGATTGTCTGGCCTTTTCTCTTTTGCCAAATGGATGGACAAGAATGACTAAGAACTCCCTCTAGCTATCTATGCTTTTCTCGTCTCAAACTCTATTCATGCTACATCACAAAGTTTGACCAAGTCAGATTCGAACCACTCTGTGTGAGGAGCACTCGGAGTTCCCAATTTGTCATAGACTTAGACTTCCAAAACCTATTTGTGTATTTCAGTCTGACCGATTCATCCTTTTCGGTCCTACCGAGATCACTTAGTTGATCTAGGTTTTCAATCTCGGTGCAACCAATTACAACCTTTCGGTCACACCGAGTTGTAGTAACTGTGTGCAGTTTTGCATCTCGGTGCCACCGAGTTGTTCCACTCGGTCACACCGACAGGGTTAGGTTATATATACCGACGGGTCAAATTTTGGAAAATTTTCCAAAACCTCTTCGCTCGCGCATAACCTACTCTGCCTCTTTGGGTCTCCGGATCATCCTCTCGTCGACAGCGACCTCCCGCTACTGGTCTCCGCCGCCGTCAACGACAATCTGCCCCGTCGTTGCCGCCGTAGCAAGTTCGCCGCCGAACTAGGGTACGAACTTGATCTTTGTGCTAATCCATAGCTCTGATTCTTAGCACATTGCTTTGCCATGATTCTTGCACGAATGAAATCATCCTGTCCAGCGAAAACGTCCCGTAAATTAGTTTTGATTTGAAAATTTAGGGTTAGGTCTCCGCCGAATTCATCACGGACCGACCGAGTTGTAGAAATCGGTCTCACCGATTTGGCTTAGGCCATTGCACATGCGTTTTCGGTCTGACCGAAAATTGCAAATCGGTGTGACTGAGTTCAATTCTCTGTGAAACCCTAGCAATTTCGGTGCCACCGAACTGTGACTCGGTCTGACCGAGTTCACTAGTTTAGGTTCCAAAAGCAGCTTTGGTATCACCGAGTTTACAAATCGGTAGCTCCGAAATACTTTCTGGAAGAACTAAAACTAAGTTTTTGGGTCAATTGTTTTGCAAAACTCATGTACTTTGTGATGCTCATCTTCGCTACCTCATCTATAATCTATTCACAGGGTCTGCTTATAGTTTGCCTGCAAGATGTCTGATCAAAGTGATAGCCAGAACAAGTCTGAGGAGCACGTTCAGATGAGTGAGGGCACTAGTCCCTCCAGCACTTCTGATGATGGCAGCAGGAGCACACCAAGTAACTTGCCAAAGGCAGCTACCAGGACAAGGAAGAAGAGAACTTCTGATTTAGAGGATGAAGATTATGTGGCTGTTGAGGATGAGGCCACTTTAAAGAAAAAGGTGCCGAAGAAAGAGTATGGCACAGTTGCATCAACTAAGCCTGGCTTGCACAAGAAGGCCCCTTCCAAGAGGGTGCCAACCTTAAAGGTTAGAGCCTCAACTGCTGAAACCTCCAAGCAAACTGAAGAGGCTGCTGAAGAAGGGAAGAAAAGGAAGGAAAGGGTCAAGAAGACCACTGCCAGAGTGCTTGGCAGATCATCAATCATGAGAGATGATGATGAAGAGGAAGAGGATGCTGCGCCAGCTCCTAAAGCTCAAAAGCTCATGGGAGATGCAATCAGATCAGGGGCTGCTCCATCTAAGCCCAAAGCTGCTCCCAAGGCAGCTGCTCCAGCTCAGAAACCCAAGAAAAGCACTAGAAACATTTCTGCTGAGGAAAAGAATAAGGCCCCAGTGCCTGAAGCTGCTGAAGAAGATGAAACTCAAGTGTTGAGGAAGCTGAAACCCAAGATCCCTGACCATAATGATGCACATCCAGTTGCAGAAAACATGAAAATCAGGAAGGATGCAGGACTGAGACTATGGAGACAGTCTAATCCATATGCTATCAGGAGGAGGACTGCTGTGGACTACATGTTTCACACCAAGGAACAGCAAGATTTTTATGAGACAGTGTTGCTTGACAAGAAGCCCATTGTGTGTGACATGAAATGGGTAGATTGGGAGTACATCCAGAAGAATGAAGATCACTATCTTGGAGTGTATGACAGCTTTAAGGCATGCGGAGTTGATGAATTCGTTGCACAGAAGCTCACCAAGTGGAATGATGAGCTGATCATGCAGTTCTACTCCACTGCCCATTTCTATCCAGATGGGAAGATCGTTTGGATGTCTGAGGGTACCAGGTACCAGTCGACTGTTGATGAATGTGCTCAATTGATCAATGCTCCAAAAGAAAGTGAGGATGACTTGGATGTTTATGTTGAGAAGAAGAAAGACCACAACACTATGGCCAACATGTACAAAGAGATCCCAGATGCTGCTTTGGATACACATAAGTTTGGATCTATCCACTACTTGTTGTCTGGTCTGCCTACGATAAACTGGATTCTAAGGCACACACTGCTACCCAAGTCTGGAGATCACAAGATGATCATAGGACATGCTATAAACTTGCTGCGCATATTTGATGTCCCACAGAAGTTCAAGCTCATGAGTTTGATTGTTGAGAAAATCAAGAGGACTGCTGGTGACCAGAAGAGAAGCTGTAGGTATGCCCCACAAATTCAGGAGCTCATCAACTCAAAGATGGGCACAGGCACATATCTTTTGGATAAGGAGCACCTGCCCATATATCCTGAATTTGAAGACAACACTATGGTGATGGATGAAAATGAACCATCTTCAGCTCAAGCACATGAGAAGAGAGAGAAGTCAAGGGCAGAGAAAGCTGCAAGAATGCCAACCGTTGAAGAGGCATCTCAGGCCTTCTTGAAGACCAAGCAAGATCACCTTGGATATCTGATTCAAGCTACACTGAGCATTGAGAAGGGCTTGGCCACCCTGACTTAAAACTAGAAGAGTTCGGAGAGGATCGTTGAGCAGAAGTTCTATGATCTGGATGTCAAGGTAACTGAGATCCAAACTGCAGTTGAGCAGCTACAGGAGGAAGCAGAGGAGAAGAAGGGCAAGTCCACTACTGATGCTTTCAAGAGAGTGCCATGAGGTCCAAGGTCTGTTGTAGTGTCAGTGTCAGATGCTCGAGCTTCAGTGTCTGCACTAGCAGCCACAACTGCAGTGCCACCTCCAGCACCCACTCCATCAGCTCCAACTACTTAATCGGAAGCCTTCGTCCTTGGAGTTCTCTCTACACCACCTCCCGAAGATCAATCCTGAGATTCGTTTAGCACTATGCATTTTTGAACTTTTTGGTAACTTGTTGCCAAAGAGGGGGAAAACGTATAGATCATAGGCTTCAAGAGAGAGTGTTGTTCTTTTTTATCTCTCCTGCTATTTTTGGTTGAACTTCTTTATTGTGTGCTTGTGTGAGATACTTTATGTCCTTGTGAGATACTTGTTTGATCATGTGTTTGATGATATGATACCCTTAATGTTTGGTTGAATGATGCTATCCTTTATATTCCTTATATGATCATTCACTTGCTTAGTGATGAGTGCATGCTTTTAATATCTATCATTTTGAGCGCTCCATCAAGATGTATGTGACATGGAAGAGTAACCCATGATCCTAATCGATTGTGCATTTGCATTCAAAAGCAAATTTTAAATAATGCACAAATTTAGGGGGAGCTCTTGCTTATCACATACTTCTCAAAGCAACGATGCTTTTTAATCTTATTTATCATTTGTCAAAGCTTTGATCTATATGTTGTCATCAATTACCAAAAAGGGGGAGATTGAAAGTGCAACTATCCCTGGGTGGTTTTGGTAATTCCTAACAACATATAACTCATTGAGCTAATGCTACTTAAGGATAAACATTTCAGGAAAGCTCAATGATTGGCATGGCATGAATGAGAAAAGTGGATCCCTCAAAATTCTAAGGAAAAGGATTGGCTCAAGCTCAGGACTCTACATCTTTTCATTTTAAGTGATCCAAGATCACATTGAGTCCATAGGAAAAGCCAATACTATTAAGAGGACATGAGGTGCTTCCTAATGGCTTACTTTCTCAAAGTGCTTAGTGATATGCTCCAAAAGCCCTCAACTACTTTCTCACATCCACATATGTCCCAAACCAAAAGTCAAACTCGGCCCCACCGGAACTTTCTATCCGGCGCCACCGAGTTCAGTTGACATAGCCACTGCCAGAAACCCTAGTCTTTTTGGTCTCACCGATAGGGATCTCGGTCTCACCGAGATGGGATTGTAATCTCTCTCTTTCCCTTCGTAACGTTTCTATCCAACCGAGATGAGCGATCGGTCCCACCAAGATTGCAATGTAAACTCTCTGTTTCCCTTTCATAACGTTTTGGCCGACCGAGATGAGCGAATTGGTCCCACCGAGTTTGCCTGACCAACTCTCTGTTAGTCCATTACCAAAATCGGTCTCACCGAGTTTGTGTAATTGGTCTCACCGAGACTACGTTATGCCCTAACCCTAATGAAATCGGTCTCATCGAGTTGACATGTCGGTCCCACCGAGAATCCTAACGTTCACATTTTGAACTAAATCAGTCTGACCGAGTTTCCTGATTCGGTCCCACCGAGTTTGGTGATTTGTGTGTAACGGTTAGATTTTGTGTGGAGGCTATTTATACCCCTCCACCCACTCTTCATTCATGGAGAGAGCCATCAGTACATGCCTACACTTCCAACAAATATTTTCTGAGAGAGAACCACCTACACTTGTGTTGGGGTCAAGATATTCCACTCCAACCACATAAATCTTGATCTATAGCCTTCCCCAAGTTGCTTTCCACTCAAATCATCTTTCCACCAAATCCAAATCCTGTGGGAGAGAGTTGAGTGTTGGGGAGACTATCATTTGAAGCACAAGAGCAAGGAGTTCATCATCAACACACCATTTGTTACCTCTTGGAGAGTGGTGTCTACTAGATTGGTTAGGTGTCACTTGGGAGCCTCCGTCAAGATTGTGGAGTTGAACCAAGGAGTTTGTAAGGGCAATGAGATCGCCTACTTCATGAAGATCTACCCGAGTGAAGCAAGTCCTTCATGGGAGACGGCCATGGTGGGATAGACAAGGTTGCTTCTTCGTGGACCCTTCGTGGGTGGAGCCCTCCATGGACTCGCGCAACCGTTACCCTTTGTGGGTTGAAGTCTCCATCAACATGGATGTACGATAGCACCACCTATCGGAACCACGCAAAAAATCTCCGTGTCTCCAATTGTGTTTGCACACTTCAAACTCCTCCCTTTACCTTCATATGCAATTGTTTACTTTCTGCTACTATACTCTTAGAATTGCATGTGCAGGTTGATTGCTTGACTTGTGCTAAGTTGCTAAAATCTGCCTAGAACTAAAATTAGGAAAAGAGCTAGATTTTTATTTGGTCAAGTAGTCTAATCAACCCCCTCTAGACATACTTTCGATCCTACATAGGGGGAGGAGGAGGCGATGGTGAGGAGGGAGATGTGGTGGGCGGCGGTCTGCTGAATCTAAGGAGTAGGCAGGAGAGGCGTCGCAGACTCAATCAACGGACGGCGCAGGCGGCGTACTTGCCGATGTCGGTGCCGCAGGAGACGGGGTAAGAGGAGAGGAGACGATGGGGAGGAGGTGGAGGTGGTGTGGCGGTGATGCTACTACGACAGGGAGGAGTTGGGGGCAAACGACGCCAGCAGCACCCGTCGCTGCCGGTTTGCTTCCATTCTTTTCCAGAAAGATCGATTCCTTCACTGATTGGATAAGGCGGGACTGGACAAATGGAATGATGGTATTTTTTGCAAATGTGAAGTGCGGTTGCCTTCTATGCGTAGGATGCAAATCAGACGGTCGAAAATGATACTCCCTCCTTTTCGGTTTATAAGGCTTATCTAATTTTTTTTTGTTTTTCCAATTTAAAGGGCTCATCTCCATCTCATTTTTAGTTTCCAATGTACATTAAATCTTTGCATGCAAGAATTAAAAAGGAACACACCAATGCATGCAATGTTCCTACTCATCTAGTGGCCAAGCATGCATGCACTGTAATTAATCCAAATTAAGCATGAGTTTAATTGGGGTAGTTTTATAAAGTACGAGATACATTCCTCCACTCACAAAATGCCTTGATTGATGAGATTTGAGATTTGAGCCCTATAAACCGGAAGGGAGGGAGTAGATGACAGGCACACCATCACCACCAACTCAGATTTTTATAGGAGTAGAGGTTTATATTATTTTGATGTTCGGTCACAGTTCAAATTTATGTAGGTGACAGCTGCAATACTTATAACTGTAGATTATTGAAAACATATGAATAAATGAATCAATATACCGTGTCATCTTGTGCATAAAAGCATTTACAATTGGACTTGACAAATCTGGCCCCTCAAGCACCCGCGGAAGCGATCAAGCGCGTCCGCAGACAGTGACTGGTCACGCCTCACATTAGCAACTCTGCATTCGTCTCTCTCATATTTCATCCCTTGTATCCATACAAAGCATGACAAGAAACCCTACGTATTGCATACTACGTACTACCTTAACTAGTCTTCATCATCGAAGATGTCCACGACGACAGTGCAGGGCACCGGCTGGATGGGCGGGTAGGAGGCCTCCGGCTCATCCTCCTCCTGCTCGACCTCATCCATATAGGCGAGCATCTCCGCCTCCTCCGTGGCCTCCTGCTCCTTCATGTCCTACCAGTGACGGCGTCTGGCCTCCACAGCCGACTCTGGCCGGAGGGAATTGAGGATGGCCTGCTGCTCCGCCTGCAGATCCGCGTCGCCAGCGTTCCCCACATCCTCCTCCTCCTCCAACTCCTCTTTCGGATCCACTACATCCGGAGGTAGCCTCGCGGCGATTCGGTGTAACATCCCAAATTTTCAATTTGGAATGTTATACATTAGATCATCATTGCATATCATATTTTATTTGCTTTTGGCTTTGATCCTAGAAATTCTACGCAACTCAAGGACCCACGGAGAGAGTTGGGGATTTCGTTATTTTCATATTTTAGTTTTCTCAAAATTTTGAGAATAGGATCATTTGATTTTAATTATTTTATCATCAATTATTCCTATTACAAAAATATGAGAGAGGGAATAATATGACTTTCCCAAAACAAAGAAATATTGAGGATTTAATAATAAAATCAAATAAGATTTTATTTCGGAGTTTTTCGGTATTTTATTTGAATTTAGGAAAAATGTGCGTTTTTCAAAATTGCGTTTTAGGCCCCAAATAAATGTTCACCTTGTGCGGCTTGATTTTAGAAGCCCGGGAAAATTTATTTCAGGATTTTTGGAGTCCGTTTAGTATTTCTTTTATTTATTTTTCTACGAGGAATATTTAAAAAAACGCAACCGACCTACGGGTCATGTCCGACCTGGACTCTAGGCCCGATCGGGCTTTATAAGCCGGGAGCCCAGTCCGGGAGCCTTCCCACCCAAACCCTAGCCCCAGCCCCGCCCTAGCCGCCGCTGCCCCGCCGCCGCACCGCCGACCGCCGCCGCCGTCGGAGCCCCGCCGCCGCCGTCGGAGTTCTCGCCGGAGTTGCCGGGTAGTTTTTTTTAGACACCGTTTTTTTTTCCAAAAACCGTTCGGTTTTTCCGACGGTTTTGTTCGTTTTTTAGTTTCGGCTTTTTTAATAGATCGGTTTTTTATGATTTATTTAAATAGCGAGCGTTCGTTCGTTCGTTCGTTCTAGTGAACGTTCGTTGTCTTTCTTTTTCTCGGATTAAATCCGTGATTTTTTTATCGCGATTCCTGATCCGATTTTCGTTTTAGTATAACTTTTCGCTCGTTTATCGGAATCAGGCGATTCAAGCGCCTGGAGTTTCGTCTCGAAACCCTCTATCCGTTTAACCAACTTAAACAAGTTTTTGCCACTGTAAAAATTGCCCTAGATCTAGAATAGTAAACGAAGCCTGTTTCTTTTGCCGTTTGACTTTCGTTGCTTCGTTTGATTTGATTCTTTTTGCAAACCGGAGTTCTTAAGTTGAACCTTATGGTTAGATCTCTTATTCTTGTTTTACCTATGCATTACATGAATACTTATTGTATGCTTGTTTGTTTGTCTGCGATAGAATACCCGGAGTGCGCCGCCTGTTACTTCGAATCTCTAGGTTTCGCGGATCATCAGCAAGGCAAGTAACACTTTGATCATACCTCCTACTACCCAGTTTTATTGCATTAGATCAATCCTCGAACATTGCATGATTAGGATCTAATTAAATTGTGGGATGGGAAGTAGTTGAGGTAGCACCTATTACCTGCTTATTTCCAAACATTTGGGAGTTACTTCTATGTTTGCCTTTTATGCCATGCTATGCTAGTAGACGTGGATTGGGTGAGTGATATCCATGACAGATGTGAGTTTGTTAATTAATGGTTTATCTAAGGTGGCAACTTAAACACACATCTGGGTGGATTGAGGTACCTGGGTATTCCAGGATTGCCTGTTTTTCTTTATGGACCCCCACCCAGGCCCAAAGGGATCATGAGATTTTTCATACTAGAAACTTCCGTGTGCAGCCACAAGCTATTATGGGCTCTAGCATAGTTGATTAAGTCGTGCGAACTCTTACAGGATGGACTAGCAGATGTAGGGGAAAGTTGGTGTAACGGTCTATCCATCGTAAGGTGCTAGCGCTTCTGAAAGACTATGTCTCGGTCATCCGTCTTCTCAAACACCATGTAGTGCGAGAAACCAAACAGAGGCGATCGAGTCTTGTGGGGAAAAGTGCGCAAACCTCTGCAGAGTGTATAAACTAATCATGGTTAGCCGTGTCCCCGGTTATGGACATCTTGAGTATCTAGTACTTGGATTATCATGTGAATCTCAACATGTTACTCTAAATTAATTTTGTTGGGTTTTGTTAATGATGATGCTTAATTGGGATTGATGATGCTGTCAACCATTCTCAATGTTTAACAACTACCATGATAGTTAAATAAAATTTATTCCTTTGCAGTAGGGAAAAATTGGCTTTACGCAAAACTGTAACCATAGAGCTTTCCACCAGCCAAATATGCATATAGTATAGCTGTTTCATTCCATTACTCTCTATGTGTTACCTTGCCAGCATATTCCATGTGCTGATCCGTTTCGGGCTGCAACATTAATGTTGCAGACTTTTCAGACGACGATTAAGGAGTTTTTAGGTCGTGGTTCTATACTCAGTGATGCCGTTGGAGTTGATGGACTCACTTATCTTCCAAGCCTTCCGCTGTTATCGTTATTAGATGTCCTTAAGCCATATTTATTGTAATAAGTTCTCTATTGAGACACTCGATGTAATAAGTGTGTGGTTGCTACTCTGTTATAAATCCTTCAAGTATTGTGTGGTGTCAGCATTACTGATCCAGGGATGACACCTGAGCATAGAGATTGGACCGTTTGAGGTCTGGTCACTACAGAGATGGTATCAGAGCACACGCTGACTATAGGACACGACCACTAAGCTAAAGACCTAGATCACTATTCACTCTCTTCTCTTCTGACCTCTCATCTTTTCTACTCTTTAGGATGGCGGATGCAAGGAACAAGTTCACGCAACCAGATGAAGATACACCCTTTGGACGCCACTTGAAGGAAGTCACTAGATACCTGAACATAGGAGTACCAAGCTTCACCGGAACCTACAACGCCACTTTACCTGAAGAAGAGCGCTGGATGATTCAATTTCAAGTTCTAAGAAGGACGTTCATGCCAGTCACTGAGCCCATAGAGTTTTTTTTTGATGCACCAACTTGGAGTCTAGGGAAGAGCATGGCAGCTCACATCGCCATGGGACGCATTAGAGAAGTCTACCACAATGATCTCAAGGATACTATCTACCAGATTTGTGGGCACCGAGATGAGCACTGGGAGATGATGAGCACCAGAAAGGATAGATCAATTGCAGCTTTTATCCAGGTGTTAAACCAGCACATTCGACGTCAGGAGAACCATATGTACGTCGACATGATAGACCTGAAGAAGGCTAGGACAAGAATCAAAGAACTGGAGGAAGAACTCAAGGCTACACGTGAAGATTATGAAGAGGAAATCAAAGTATTGGTGGAGAAGAATGACGATCTGATCAAGAAGATCGGAATATTTATGGGAGGCCCTACACCAGTAGATGAAGACGAAGAACCCAAGGAGATTCGCCCGGAAGACTACATCATCATCGACGACACCGACTCGGACCCAGATGATAGCGATGATGACTATGTTGATGAAGCCGGAGCAGATATCATGGAGTCTACAACCGAAGAATATTGCTAGTAGACCACCTCATCAGTAGTAGTAGTAGTCCACCATGTAAATACAGTAGTCTAAGCACTATTGCGATAGTTAGATCGATTGTATGCCCTTGTTTGATTGAATGAAGTGAATTGTTTGCTTTTGCCTCATGTGCATATGGGTAGTGTTTTCTCTTTAGACCCCCTCTATTCTTAAATCTCATCTTTTCTAAACCCTCAGATGCCTCCGAGATGTGACCCCGGATTTACCTTTCCACCGGAGCTCACCCAGTTGATCCAGCAGCAGAACACATTGATGCAGTTGCTAGTCCAGAATCAGAATCAGGGGAACAACAACAACAACCAACCACCACCACCACCACCTATTGATCACTTAGCCCGTTTTCTTAGGCTGAATCCGCCGGTGTTTTCCAGTAGCACCGAGCCGATAGTAGCAGACGATTGGCTCCGCAAGACAGCTAGAGAGTTGACCACAGCAGGATGCACAGATGCGGAGAAGGTGAAGTTTGCCGCACATCAGCTTGAAGGACCTGCAGCATCATGGTGGGAGAATTTCACAGCCACTTTCCTTGTCGACACTGTCACATGGGACCAGTTTCAGCAGGCTTTTCAAACTGCCCATGTTTCAGCAGGAGCTATGGCCATGAAGAAACGTGAGTTTCGTAACTTGCGCCAAGGAGGACGAACACTTGGCCAGTATGTGGAGGACTTTAGTAAATTAGCACGTTATGCCCCAGATGACGTTGCTACGGATGCAGCTAAACAGGAGAAGTTTCTGGAAGGATTGAATGATGTGTTGAGCATGCAGTTGATGATAGCAACCTTCAACAACTACCAGGAGATGGTAGATCATGCTCTTATGATTGAAGGCAAGCAGCAGCAAATTGAGAACAACAAGAGGAAGTATGGACAAGGGAAGTACAATTCTGGAGCTCAGCAGAAGCCACATTTTACCCCTAGATCGGGAGGACATTTTCAGCATACCCATGGAGGAGGTAGCTCGCACAATCACAACGGCACCAAGAATGGTAATGGCAATGGAGGAAGCAACGGCCAGAATCGTACCAACCCATCAACCCCAGCCAAGAAAGACCTGTGCCAAGTCACTTGCTTTAAGTGTCAGAAAACCGGACATTATGCCAATGAATGTTCTGAAGGCCAGAATGGCAATGGAAGCTCTGGAAAGAAGCCGAACCCTTTCAACAAGGGACAGGTGAACCACGTTAACGTGGAGGAGGTTGAAGAGTAGCCGGATGCCGTAATCGGTAAGTTTTTGGTTAAGTCATTTACTGCACTCGTTCTTTTTGATACTGGTGCATCGCATTCATACATATCAAGGGGATTTGTGGATAAGTATAACCTGCCCACTAAGGTTCTTAAAACACCTATGCTAGTAAGCTCACCAGGAGCGGAGTATATGGCCAGTCAAGGATGTTTTCAAGTGCCATTGAGTATAGGTAGGCATGTGTTTCCCTCGGATTTGATCATTTCGGAATCACAAGGACTGGATGTAATTCTGGGTATGGATTGGCTATCGATGTATGGAGGAAACATCGATTGCGCCAGTAAGACAATTTTGCTTACCACCCTAGAAGGGAGAAGGATCAAGTATGTATCCCGACATGTGCCAAAAGGGACTCAAGTAAATTTTTTAACAGGAGTTGTGCAGGAGGAAGTACCAGTGGTAAGGGATTTCCCTGAAGTATTTCCAGAAGATTTACCAGGCATGCCACCAGATAGAGATATTGAGTTTTTGACTGAGCTATTGCCAGGCACAGGGCCAATATCGAAGAGACCATATAGGATGCCTGCAAAGGATTAGGTGGAGATTAAGAAGCAGATTAAGGAGTTACTGGATAAAGGTTACGTTCGCCCAAGTTCGTCGCCTTGGGGATCATCAGTACTTCTAGTGGAGAAAAAGGATGGATCGTTAAGGATGGTTGTTGACTATCGTGGGTTGAATGAAGTAACGATCAAGAACAAGTACCCACTACCAATGATCAATGATCTGTTTGATAGATTGCAAGGAGCTAAGGTATTTTCCAAGATCGATCTGCGATCAGGATACCACCAGTTGAAGATTCGAGAACAGGATATACCTAAGACAGCTTTTACCACCAGGTATGGGTTGTACAAGTATACCGTTATGTCATTTGGTCTGACTAACACACCTGCCTATTTTATGAACATGATGAACAAAGTGTTTATGGAGTTCTTGGATAAGTTCATCATGGTGTTCATTGATGATATCCTGGTTTACTCGAAGAATGAAGAGGAGCATAAGGAACATTTGCGATTGGTACTTGAGAAGCTCAGAGAACATCAGTTGTATGCCAAGTTCAGCAAATGTGAGTTTTGGTTGAAGGAAGTAGGATTCCTCGGACACGTTATATCCAGAGATGGAATAGCAGTAGATCCCACTAAAGTTGATACTGTGACCAAGTGGGAAGCACCAACCACAGTTGTCGAGATCCGGAGTTTCCTTGGACTCGCAGGATACTACCGGAGGTTTATTGAGAATTTCTCAAAGATTGCGAAGCCTATGACTGAGTTGTTGAAGAAGGATACCAAGTTCATATGGACAGAGGAATGTGAGGCTAGTTTCCAGGAGTTGAAGAAACATTTGGTTACTTCACTAGTGTTGATTTTGCCAGACCAGACCAAGGATTATGAGGTGTATTGCGACGCTTCACGACGAGGACTTGGAGCAGTGCTTATGCAGGAAGGGAGAGTTGTTTCATATGCCTCACGACAACTGAAACCCCACGAATTGAATTATGCCACACATGATTTGGAGTTAGCAGCCGTAGTGCATGCATTGAAAACATGGAGACATTTCCTCATTGGAAATCATTGTGAGGTGTACACGGACCACAAGAGTTTGAAATACATTTTCACACAGAAGGAGTTAAACCTCAGACAAAGGAGATGGTTGGAGCTCATCAAGGATTATGATATGAGATTGAATTACCATCCCGGAAAGGCTAATGTAGTAGCTGACGCATTGAGCCGTAAAAGCCATGTTAATACACTAATGACGGGAGAAATACCAAAGGAGTTAGCCGAGGAT
This sequence comes from Triticum dicoccoides, assembly GCF_002162155.2. NCBI lineage: Eukaryota > Viridiplantae > Streptophyta > Magnoliopsida > Poales > Poaceae > Triticum > Triticum dicoccoides. Next base: position 452,036,278 of record NC_041390.1, on the reverse strand, counting down.
CTTCGCGAACTATGTTTGGAAATAGTTTCGAGAGGCTATGTAGCAGCATTGGAGATTCAGTCAACTTTGATGGATAGAATCAGAGAAGCTCGGAAGACTGACAAGGAGATTGTAACACCCTCGATGCGACTATATCTCCCACGTGTCGAGGCATGACTTAGAGGCATAATCGCATTGAAGGCATATGTCGCAAGTTAGGCAATCTTCACAACATCCCATGTAATATAGATAATAAAAGGGGAGATAACATAGTTGGCTTACACTCGCCACATCAATCAAGTACATAAATAACATTGCATCATCCAAACACTCATGGCCCGACTACGGCGCCAAAATAAAAGATAACCCAACATGCGACACGGTCCCGATCACCCCCAACTGGGCACCACTACTGATCATCAGGAAAGGAAACACAGTATCGTTGAGAGTCCTCGTCGAACTCCCACTTGAGCTCAAGCGCGTCACCTGGAGCGGAATCATCAAGCCCTGCATCTGGTGTAATAGTAATCTGTGAGCCACAGGGACTCAGCAATCTCGCACCCTCGCGATCAAGACTATTTAAGCATATAGGTAAGACAATGTAAATAAGTGGAGCTGTAGCAAGCGACTAGCAAATATGGTGGCTATCCTGTTCGCAAAAGAGAGCGAGAAGAGGAGGCAAAGCGCGAGCGAGAAACTAGAGAGCAAACTGCACAAACATTACTCGAACACCGTGTCCACTCCCCGGACTCCGCCGTGAAGAGGCCATCACGGCAACACACTCAGTTGATTCATTTTAATTAAGTTAAGGTTCAAGTTATCTACAACCGGACATTAACAAATTCCCATCTGCCCATAACCGCGGGTACGGCTTTCGAAAGTTCAAATCCCTGCAGGGGAGTCCCAACTTAGCCCATGACAAGCTCTCACGGTCAATGAAGGAATAGACCTCCTCCCAAGACGTTCCGATCAGACTCGGTATCTCGGTTCTTCAAGACACTTCGACAGGTTAAAACAAAACCAGCAACACCGCCTGAATGTGCCGACAAATCCCGATAGGAGCTGCACATATCTCTTTCTCAGGGCACACTCAGATTGTCTAAACTTCTGGTAGGCCAGCCCAGAGTTGCCCCTGGTAGCCACCGGCGGCTGACGAGTTGGACCAACACTCAGAGGAGCACTGGCCCAGGGGGGTTTAAAATAAGATGACCCTCGGGCTCTGGAAACCCAAGGGAAAAAGAGGCTAGGTGGCAAATGGTAAAACCAAGGTTGGGCATTGCTGGAAAAGCTTTAATCAAGGCGAACTATCAAGGGGTTACCATTATAACCCAACCGCGTAAGGAACGCAAAATCCGGGAACATAACACCGATATGACGGAAACTAGGGCGGCAAGAGTGGAACAAAACACTAGGCGAGAGGCCGAGCCTTCCACCCTTTACCAAGTGTATAGATGCATTAAGATAACAAGATAATATAATGATATCCCAACAAGTAAATAAATGTTCCAACAAGGAACGGCCTCCAATCTTCACCTGCAACTAGCAACGCTATAAGAGGGGCTGAGCAAAGCGGTAACATAGCCAATCAACGGTTTGCTAGGACAAGGTGGGTTAGAGGTTTGACATGGCAATTTGGGAGGCTTAAAAGCAAGTGGTAGGCATCGTAGCATTGGCATAGCAAAAGAGCGAGCATCTAGCAAGGCAAAGATAGTAGTGATTTCGAGGGTATGATCATCTTGCCTGCATAGTTGTCAGAGTTGATTGGATCCTTGAAAGCAAACTCAATGGGCTCCTCGTTAGCGAACTCGTCTCCCGGCTCTACCCAAACAAGACAAACAAGCAACAAGGACACAATCAACCATGTGCAAAGCTCAAACAATATGATGCGAAGATGGTATGCTATGCGGGATGCGATGCGGGATGCATATGCAAGATTTAACAAGGGATGCATGAACCTGGCCTCAACTTGGGAATCCAAGTGTGCCACTGGAAAGATGAGATGAAATCGCTTGAAAACGATATAAAGAACGCCGGAATCGGAGTTACGGTTTGGAAATGGCAAGCGATTCAAATATGACACCGGTCTGCGATTTACAGCAAGTAGCCATCTAAATGCAACAAGATGAACATGTTACAGCACCCAAACAGGACAACAAAATACATGGCAGGGATGCTTACAAGATGCTTAACAAAAGTCTAGCACTGAGCTACGGCCAATTCATCCATTAACAGGTTCAAACAAGCATGGCAAAAATGCATATGACAAACGGATTTCAGACTTAGTGAAATTAACACTTGTCTGGAAATTTCAGATCAGGTAGCACTCTTCGGAGCAACAAAACTATATGCTACAGGACCTGAACATGGCAAAGTAAAGTATGACATGGAGCTACTCAAAGAGCTTAACAAAAGTCCCTTAGTGACCTTGAGCCAAAAGGGATCAGAAAATACAATTGCAAGCATGCGAACATGGCAAAAACACAATCAGATCACAAACTTAGTGAAAACTGGAGCATGCTGAAAACAGATATCAAGTGGGCATGTTTACAAGCTCGATGCACTCACTACGGAGCAAGTCATGATAATCCAAGATTACACCCATCAAGAATACACAAAATGCAAGCTAGACATGCCAAGAATAATAGCATAGCATGCACGAGTCAACTACAACATCATCGGCAAAATCGCTAATAAGTAGTCAATCTGCCCAGATTCACAAAGTAGCAAAAGTAGAGCTCGATTGACTCAAGCTAGGGTGCTCCATAATTGCAAACAAATACATGAATGGATAGAGCACTACAAGATTAACAAAACATCCTTACTGATCATCCTCAAAAGAGGCATGGATCACTAGGAAACAACATGAACATATGGCCATATGAAATAAACAGCTCAAGGACTTGGTGAAATTGCTAAGTCCCTGAAATCAGCTTTACCAAGTGCACCTTTTTGCAAGCTTGTGCTAGACACCACACAAATCACAAAAATACATGGGTTGCACCTCTGGAAAGATGGAAAAACCCTTAACAAAACACATGTAGAACTCATGGGCATATCATGCACACATTAATCATGGCAAAAAAGACAAATATCTAAATGGAGTAGCAGATCTGACAATTATCTCAAGTAGCCCTCTTCTAACAGCATTTCGGGCATCAAGATGAACTCAAATGAAAATGATGCAATCGAATGAAATGATGTACTCTCTGAGATGAACATTTTGATATGCTATATGCCAAAAACGGATCTACGGATGCAAAGTTACGATGCGATGAGTAAGGGCATATGAGCTAGGGTTTTCTAAGAAAAGTCAACCCTAAAAAACCAGATCTCAGATCCGAACCGTGGAAATCGAGGACCGCCGGGGTTTCGCCGGAGTTCGTCGGGGAGGACGCCGGACTTGCGTGGAGGAGGCCGGCGGCTTGCCGGACGACGAGGGAGGTCGGAGAGGACGACGGGGTGACGCCGGCGAGGTAGAGGATGGCCGGCGGGGTCGGCGGCTCGCGGTGGCCCGTGGTGGCGGAAGCTTGCGGCGGCGAGGCGCGCGGCGGAGCGGCGAGCTCCGGGCAACCAGAGATGGCGGTGGCGGCGCCGGGCTGGAGGAGCCGTCCGGCTCGGGCGGCGCGGAGGGAGGATGGCGGCGGGGGCGCGATGGGCCTCGGGGGCCCGACCTGGGCCTCCCGGGCCAGCGGAGGGGAAGTGGGCGCGATGCCACTTGGCGCCCGCTGATTGGCCGGAGGTGGCGGTGGGATTTGTCCGGCGGCGGGGTGGACGTGTCCGGTGGCGGCGGGCAATTTTTTAGGGTTAGGGAGAGAGGAGATCCGCGAATTTCGGGAGGGGTCTTTATATAGGCATAGGAGGAGCTAGGAGAGTCCAAATGAGGTGCGGTTTTCGGCCACGCGATCGTGATCGAACGCTCTAGATGATGGAGAGGGTTTTGGGCCAAATTGGAGGGGTGTTGGGCTGCAACACACACGAGGCCTTTTCGGTCCCTTGGTTAACCGTTGGAGTATCAAACGAAGTCCAAATGGTACGAAACTTGACAGGCGGTCTACCAGTAGTAAACCAAGGCCGCTTGGCAAGTCTTGGTCGAATCCGGAAATGTTTAATCCCCACACACGAAAGAAAGGTAGAAATGACCTCCGGAGGAGAACGAAGCGCCGGAATGCAAAACGGACAATGGGGAAAATGCTCGAATGCATGAGATGAACACGTATGCCAATGCAATGCACATGATGACATGATATGAGATGCATGACAACAATAAAAACACATGAAGACAAAGACCCGAACCCGAGAAAATAAAATAACTTCACGCCGAAAACGGCAAGAGTTGAAGTACAAATTGGGAAAGTCATATCCTGGGTGTTACAGAGATTGCCTCTATAAAGGAGAAAATGAGTGAAGGAAAAGCTAAAGGATTTCGTGAGGATGAGCACGACACCCTATGGTTTGAAGACCGTGTTTATGTGCCCAATGACCCGGAGATCAGGAAGTTGATTCTGCAAGAGGGACACGATTCACCATATTCGATTCACCCAGGAAATACCAACATGTATTTGGATTTGAAGGATATTTTCTGGTGGACCGGAATGAAGAAGGATATTGCGGAGTACGTAGCAGTATGTGATGTATGTCAGAGAGTAAAGGCAGAGCATCAGAAGCCAGCAGGATTGCTACAGCCATTGCCGATACCCGAATGGAAGTGGGATAAGTTAGGCATGGATTTTATCACGGGATTACCCAGGACTCGTTCCGGCTATGACTCGATTTGGGTTGTAGTTATTCGGTTGACAAAAGTAGCTCATTTTATCCCGGTAAAGACCACTTACACCAGTGCTAAGTTGGCAAAGATATACATGACTAGGATTGTATGCTTACATGGAGTTCCGAGGAGTATAGTATCAGATAGAGGAACCCAGTTTACCTCAAAGTTCTGTAATCAGTTGCACGAAACTTTGTGCACCAGGCTAGAGTTCAGCACAGCTTTTCATCCACAGACAGATGGACAGACCGAGAGAGTCAATCAGATTTTGGAGGACATGCTAAGAGCTTGTGCGCTAGATTATGGATCTAGTTGGGACGACAATTTGCCATATGCAGAATTCTCTTACAACAACAGCTATCAATCGAGTTTAAAGATGGCCCCTTTCGAAGCCTTGTACGGAAGGAGGTGCAGGACATCGTTGTCATGGGATGAAGTTGGAGACCGCCAGTTGCTTGGACCTGATTTGATTAAGGAGTCTGAACAGAAGGTGAAATTGATTCGCGATTGGCTTAAGGTAGCTCAATCCAGGCAGAAGAGCTACGCAGATTCTAAACACAAGGAGACAGTTTACGAAGTCGGAGATAGAGTTTATCTTCGAGTATCCCCACTTCGGGGAATAAAGCGTTTTGGTGTTAAGGGGAAGTTAGCGCCATGGTTTGTAGGACCATACCGAGTATTGGAACGTATGGGAGAAGTGGCCTACAAGTTGGAATTGCCCGAAGGATTGTCAGGAGTTCATGATGTGTTCCATGTTTCTCAGTTGAAGAAGTGCCACGCGGAGATGGCTGACATACCCTTGAGAGACACAGTGCCATTGGAAGCAATTCAGTTGGATAATGATTTGACCTATGAGGAGAAACCAGTTAAGATTCTAGAGTATGCCAGTCGAGTCACCCGCAGCAAGGTTAACAAGTTTTGCAAGGTTCAGTGGAGCCACCACACGGAGGATGAAGCCACCTGGGAGCGAGAGGAAGATTTGCTCAAGGACCACCCTCACCTATTTTCTAGCCAACCCGAAGCTCGAGGGCGAGATTCATCTTAAAGGAGGTAGGTTTGTAACATCCTAAATTTTCAATTTGGAATGTTATACATTAGATCATCATTGCATATCATATTTTATTTTCTTTTGGCTTTGATCCTAGAAATTCTACGCAACTCAAGGACCCACGGAGAGAGTTGGGGATTTCGTTATTTTCATATTTGAGTTTTCTCAAAATTTTGAGAATAGGATCATTTGATTTTAATTATTTTATTATCAATTATTTCTATTACAAAAATATGAGAGAGGGAATAAAATGACTTTCCCAAAATAAAGAAATATTGAGGATTTAATAATAAAATCAAATAAGATTTTATTTCGGAGTTTTTCGGTATTTTATTTGAATTTAGGAAAAATGTGCGTTTTTCAAAATTGCATTTTGGCCCCAAATTAATGTTCACCTTGTGCGCCTTGATTTTAGAAGCCCGGGAAAATTTATTTTGGGATTTTTGGAGTCCGTTTAGTATTTCTTTTATTTATTTTTCTGCGCGGAATATTTAAAAAAGGCAACCGACCTACGGGCCGTGTCCGACCTGGACTCTAGGCCCGATCGGGCTTTATAAGCCGGGAGCCCAGCCCGGGAGCCTCCCCACCCAAACCCTAGCCCCAGCCCTGCCCTAGCCGCCGCCGCCGCCACCCTGCGCCACCGCCGCCCCGCCGCC
>NC_041390.1:452003653-452029022 GCF_002162155.2 Triticum dicoccoides | reverse complement strand
GCCGCCGCCGTCGCCCTGCCGCCGTCGCCGGAGCCCCGCCGCCGCCGCCGGAGTTCTCGCCGGAGTTGCCGGGTAGATTTTTTTTAGAAACCGGTTTTTTTTTCGAAAAACCGTTCGGTTTTTCCGACGGTTTTGTTCGTTTTTTTTAGTTTCAGTTTTTTTAATAGATTGGTTTTTCTCGATTTATTTAAATAGCGAGCGTTCGTCCGTTCGTTCGTTCTAGCGAACGTTCGTCGTCTTTTTTTTTCTCGGATTAAATCCGCGATTTTTTCTGATCGCGATTCCTGATCTGATTTTCGTTTTAGTATAACTTTTCGCTTGTTTATCGGAATCAGGCGATTCAAGCGCCTGGAGTTTCGTCTCGAAACCCTCTATCTGTTTAACCAACTTAAACAAGTTTTTGCCACTGTAAAAATTGCCCTAGATCTAGAATAGTAAACAAACCCTGTTTCTTTTGCCGTTTGACTTTCGTTGCTTCGTTTGATTTGATTCTTTTTGCAAACCGGAGTTCTTAAGTTGAACCTTCTGGTTAGATCTCTTATTCGAGTTTTACCTGTGCATTAGATGAATACTTGTTGTATGCTTGTTTGTTTGTCTGTGATAGAATACCCGGAGTGCGCCGCCTGTTACTTCGAATCTCTAGGTTTCGCGGATCATCAGCAAGGCAAGTAACACTTTGATCATACCTCCTACTACCCAGTTTTATTGCATTAGATCAATCCTCGAACATTGCATGATTAGGATCTAATTAAATTGTGGGATGGGAAGTAGTTGAGGTAGTACCTATTACCTGCTTATTTCCAAGCATTTGGGAGTTACTTCTACGTTTGCCTTTTATGCCATGCTAGGCTAGTAGACGTGGATTGGGTGAGTGATATCCATGACAGATGTGAGTTTGTTAATTAATGGTTTATCTAAGGTAGCAACTTAAACACACATCTGGGTGGATTGAGGTACCTGGGTATTCCAGGATTGCCTGTTTTTCTTTATGGACCGCCACCCAGGCCCAAAGGGATCATGAGATTTTTCATACTAGAAACTTCCGTGTGCAGCCACAAGCTATTATGGGCTCTAGCATAGTTGATTAAGTCGTGCGAACTCTTACAGGGTAGACTAGAAGATGTAGGGGAAAATAGGTGTAACGGTCTATCCATCGTAAGGTGCTAGCGCTTCTGAAAGACTATGTCTCGGTCATCCGTCTTCTCAAACACCATGTAGTGCGAGAAACCAAACGGAGGCGATCGAGTCTTGTGGGGAAAAGTGCGCAAACCTCTGCAGAGTGTATAAACTAATCATGGTTAGCCGTGTCCCCGGTTATGGACATCTTGAGTATCTAGTACTTGGATTATCATGTGAATCTCAACATGTTACTCTAAATTAATTTTGTTAGGTTTTGTTAATGATGATGCTTAATTGGGATTGAGGATGCTGTCAACCATTCTCAGTGTTTAACAACTACCATGATAGTTAAATAAAATTTATTCCTTTGCAGTAGGGAAAAATTGGCTTTACGCAAAACTGTAATCATAGAGCTTTCCACCAGCCAAATATGCATATAGTATAGATGTTTCATTCCATTACTCTCTATGTGTTATCTTGCCAGCATATTCCATGTGCTGACCCGTTTCGGGCTGCAACATTAATGTTGCAGACTTTTCAGACGATGATTAAGGAGGTTTTAGGTCGTGGTTCTATACTCAGTGATGCCGTTGGAGTTGATGGACTCACTTATCTTCCAAGCCTTCCACTGTTATCATTATTAGATGGCCTTAAGCCATATTTATTGTAATAAGTTCTCTATTGAGACACTCGATGTAATAAGTGTGTGATTGCTACTCTGTTATGAATCCTTCAAGTATTGTGTGGTGTCAGCATAACTAATCTAGGGATGACACCTGAGCACAGAGATTGGACCGTTTGAGGTCTGGTCGCTACAGAGATGGTATCAGAGCACACGCTGACTGTAGGACACGACCACTAAGCTAAAGACCTAGATCACTATTCACTCTCTTCTCTTCTGACCTCTCATCTTTTCTACTCTTTAGGGTGGCGGATGCAAGGAACAAGTTCACGCAACCAGATGAAGATACACCCTTTGGACGCCACTTGAAGGAAGTCACTAGATACCTGAACATAGGAGTACCAAGCTTCACCGGAACCTACAACGCCACTTTACCTGAAGAAGAGCGCTGGATGATTCAATTTCAAGTTCCAAGAAGGACGTTCATGCCAGTCACTGAGCCCATAGAGTTTTCTTTTGATGCACCAACTTGGAGTCTAGGGAAGAGCATGGCAGCTCACGTCGCCATGGGAGGCATTAGAGAAGTCTACCGCAATGATCTCAAGGATACTATCTACCAGATTTGTGGGCGCCAAGATGAGCACTGGGAGATGATCAGCACCAGAAAGGATAGATCAATTGCAGCTTTTATCCAGGAGTTAAACCAGCACATTCGACGTGAGGAGAACCAGATGTGCGCCGACATGATAGACCTGAAGAAGGATAGGACAAGAATCAAAGAACTGGAGGAAGAACTCAAGGCTACACGTGAAGATTATGAAGAGGAAATCAAAGTATTGGTGGAGAAGAATGACGATCTGATCAAGAAGATCGGAATAATTATGGGAGGCCCTACACCAGTAGATGAAGACGAAGAACCCAAGGAGATTCGCCCGGAAGACTACATCATCATCGACGACACCGACTCGGACCCAGATGATAGCGATGATGACTATGTTGATGAAGCCGGAGCAGATATCATGGAGTCTACAACCGAAGAATATTTCTAGTAGACCACCTCATCAGTAGTAGTAGTCCACCATGTAAATACAGTAGTCCGAGCACTATTGCGATAGTTAGATCGATTGTATGCCCTTGTTTGATTGAATGAAGTGAATTGTTTGCTTTTGCCTCATGTGCATATGGGTAGTGTTTTCTCTTTAGACCCCCTCTATTCTTAAATCTCATCTTTTCTAAACCCTCAGATGCCTCCGAGACGTGACCCCAGATTTACCTTTCCACCGGAGCTCACCCAGTTGATCCAGCAGCAGAACACATTGATGCAGTTGCTAGTCCAGAATCAGAATCAGGGGAACAACAACAACAACCCACCACCACCACCACCACCTATTGATCACTTAGCCCGTTTTCTTAGGCTGAATCCGCCGGTGTTTTCCAGTAGCACCGAGCCGATAGTAGCAGACGATTGGCTCCGCAAGACAGCTAGAGAGTTGACCACAGCAGGATGCACAGATGCGGAGAAGATGAAGTTTGCCGCACATCAGCTTGAAGGACCCGCAGCATCATGGTGGGAGAATTTCACAGCCACTTTCCCTGTCGACACTGTCACATGGGACCAGTTTCAGCAGGCTTTTCAAACTGCCCATGTTTTAGTAGGAGCTATGGCCATGAAGAAACGTGAGTTTCGCAACTTGCGCCAAGGAGGACGAACTGTTGGCCAGTATGTGGAGAAGTTTCTGGAAGGACTGAATGATGAGTTGAGCATGCAGTTGATGATAGCAACCTTCAACAACTACCAGGAGTTGGTAGATCGTGCTCTTATGATTGAAGGCAAGCAGCAGAAAATTGAGAACCGCAAGAGGAAGTATGGACAAGGGAAGTACAATTCTGGAGCTCAGCAGAAGCCACGTTTTACCCCTAGATCAAGAGGACATTTTCAGCATACCCATGGAGGAGATAGCTTCCATAGTCACAACGACACCAAGAATGGTAATGGCAATGGAGGAAGCAACGGCCAGAATCGTACCAACCCATCAACCCCAGCCAAGAAAGACCTGAGCCAAGTCACTTGCTTTAAGTGTCAAAAACCCGACATTATGCCAATGAATGTCCTGAAGGCCAGAATGGCAATGGAAGCTCTGGGAAGAAGCCGAACCCTTTCAACAAGGGACAGGTGAACCACATTAACGTGGAGGAGGTTGAAGAGCATCCGGATGCCGTAATCGGTAAGTTTTTGGTTAAGTCATTTACTGCACTCGTTCTTTTTGATACTGGTGCATCGCATTCATACATATCAAGGGGATTTGTGGATAAGTATAACCTGCCCACTAAGGTTCTTAAAACACCTATGCTAGTAAGCTCACCAGGAGCGGAGTATATGGCCAGTCAAGGATGTTTTCAAGTGCCATTGAGTATAGGTAGGCATGTGTTTCCCTCGGATTTGATCATTTCGGAATCACAAGGATTGGATGTAATTCTGGGTATGGATTGGCTATCGATGTATGGAGGAAACATCGATTGCGCCAGTAAGACAATTTTGCTTACCACCCTAGAAGGGAGAAGGATCAAGTATGTATCCCGACATGTGCCAAAAGGGACTCAAGTAAATTGTTTAACAGGAGTTGTGCAGGAGGAAGTACCAGTGGTAAGGGATTTCCCTGAAGTATTTCCAGAAGAGTTGCCAGGCATGCCACCATATAGAGATATTGAGTTTTTGATTGAGCTATTGCCAAGCACAGGGCCAATATCGAAGAGACCATATAGGATGCCTGCAAAGGATTTGGTGGAGATTAAGAAGCAGATTAAGGAGTTACTGAATAAAGGTTACATTCGCCCAAGTTCGTCGCCTTGGGGATCATCAGTACTTCTAGTGGAGAAAAAGGATGGATCGTTAAGGATGGTTGTTGACTATCGTGGGTTGAATGAAGTAACGATCAAGAACAAGTACCCACTACCAATGATCAATGATCTGTTTGATAGATTGCAAGGAGCTAAGGTATTTTCCAAGATCGATCTGCGATCAGGATACCACCAGTTGAAGATTCGAGAATAGGATATACCTAAGATAGCTTTTACCACCAGGTATGGGCTGTACAAGTATACCGTTATGTCATTTTGTCTGACTAACGCACCTGCCTATTTTATGAACATGATGAACAAAGTGTTTATGGAGTTCTTGGATAAGTTCCTCATGGTGTTCATTGATGATATCCTGGTTTACTCGAAGAATGAAGAGGAGCATAAGGAACATTTGCGATTGGTACTTGAGAAGCTCAGAGAACATCAGTTGTATGCCAAGTTCAGCAAATGTGAGTTTTGGTTGAAGGAAGTAGGATTCCTCGGACACGTTATATCCGGAGAAGGAATAGCAGTAGATCCCACTAAAGTTGATACCGTGACCAAGTGGGAAGCACCAACCACAATTGGTGAGATCCGGAGTTTCCTTGGACTCGCAGGATACTACCGGAGGTTTATTGAGAATTTCTCAAAGATTGTGAAGCCTATGACTGAGTTGTTGAAGAAGGATACCAAGTTCATATGGACAGAGGAATGTGAGGCTAGTTTCCAGGAGTTGAAGAAACGTTTGGTTACTTCACCAGTGTTGATTTTGCCATACCAAACCAAGGATTATGAGGTGTATTGCGACGCTTCACGACGAGGACTTGGAGCAGTGCTTATGCAGGAAGGGAGAGTTGTTTCATATGCCTCACGACAACTGAAACCCCACGAATTGAATTATGCCACACATGATTTGGAGTTAGCAGCCGTAGTGCATGCATTGAAAACATGGAGACATTTCCTCATTGAAAATCATTGTGAGGTGTACACGGACCACAAGAGTTTGAAATACATTTTCACGCAGAAGGAGTTAAACCTCACACAAAGAAGATGGTTGGAGCTCATCAAGGATTATGATATGAGATTGAATTACCATCCCGGAAAGGCTAATGTAGTAGCTGATGCATTGAGCCGTAAAAGCCATGTTAATACAATAATGACGGGAGAAATACCAAAGGAGTTAGCCGAGGATCTTCGTGAACTATGTTTGGAAATAGTTCCGAGAGGCTATGTAGCAGCATTGGAGATTCAGTCAACTTTGATGGATAGAATCAGAGAAGCTCAGAAGACTGACAAGGAGATTGCCTCTATAAAGGAGAAAATGAGCGAAGGAAAAGCTAAAGGATTTCGTGAGGATGAGCACGACACCCTATGGTTTGAAGACCGTGTTTATGTGCCCAATGACCCAGAGATCAGGAAGTTGATTCTGCAAGAGGGACACGATTCACCATATTTGATTCACCCAGGAAATACCAAGATGTATTTGGATTTGAAGGATATTTTCTGGTGGACCGGAATGAAGAAGGATATTGTGGAGTACGTAGCAGTATGTGATGTATGTCAGAGAGTAAAGGCAGAGCATCAGAAGCCAGCAGGATTGCTACAGCCATTGCCGATACCCGAATGGAAGTGGGATAAGTTAGGCATGGATTTTATCACGGGATTACCCAGGACTCGTTCCGGCTATGACTCGATTTGGGTTGTAGTTGATCGGTTGACGAAAGTAGCTCATTTCATCCCGGTAAAGACCACTTACACCAGTGCTAAGTTGGCAAAGATATACATGACTAGGATTGCATGCTTACATGGAGTTCCGAGGAGTATAGTATCAGATAGAGGAACCCAGTTTACCTCAAAGTTCTGTAATCAGTTGCACGAAACTTTGGGTACCAGGCTAGAGTTCAGCACAACTTTTCATCCATAGACAGATGGACAGACCGAGAGAGTCAATCAGATTTTGGAGGACATGCTAAGAGCTTGTGCGCTAGATTATGGATCTAGTTGGGACGACAATTTGCCATATGTAGAATTCTCTTACAACAACAGCTATCAATCCAGTTTAAAGATGGCCCCTTTCGAAGCCTTGTACGGAAGGAGGTGCAGGACACCGTTGTCATGGGATGAAGTTGGAGAACGCCAGTTGTTTGGACCTGATTTGATTAAGGAGTCTGAACAGAAGGTGAAATTGATTCGTGATAGGCTTAAGGTAGCTCAATCCAGGCAGAAGAGCTACGCAGATTCTAAGCGCAAGGAGACATTTTACGAAGTCGGAGACAGAGTTTATCTTTGAGTATCCCCACTTCGGGGAATAAAGTGTTTTGGTGTTAAGGGGAAGTTAGCGCCACGGTTTGTAGGACTATACCGAGTATTGGAACGTATGGGAGAAGTGTCCTACAAGTTGGAATTGTCCGAAGGATTGTCAAGAGTTCATGATGTGTTCCACGTTTCTCAGTTGAAGAAGTGCCACGCGGAGATGGCTGACATACCCTTGAGAGACACAGTGCCATTGGAAGAAATTCAGTTGGATAACGATTTGACCTATCAGGAGAAACCAGTTAAGATTCTAGAGTACGCCAGTCGAGTCACCCGTAGCAAAGTTATCAAGTTTTGCAAGGTTCAATGGATCCACCACACGGAGGATGAAGCCACCTGGGAACGAGAGGAAGATTTGCTCAAGGACCACCCTCACCTATTTTCTAGCCAACCCGAATCTCGAGGGCGAGATTCATCTTAAGGGGGGTAGGTTTGTAACATCCCAAATTTTCAATTTGGAATGTTATACATTAGATCATCATTGCATATCATATTTTATTTGCTTTTGGCTTTGATCCTAGAAATTCTACGCAACTCAAGGACCCAGGAGAGAGTTGGGGATTTCGTTATTTTCATATTTGAGTTTTCTCAAAATTTTGAGAATAGGGTCATTTGATTTTAATTATTTTATCATCAATTATTTCTATTACAAAAATATGAGAGAGGGAATAAAATGACTTTCCCAAAATAAAGAAATATTGAGGATTTAATAATAAAATCAAATAAGATTTTATTTCGGAGTTTTTCGGTATTTTATTTGAATTTAGGAAAAATGTGCGTTTTTCAAAATTGCATTTAGGCCCCAAATTAATGTTCACCTTGTGCGGCTTGATTTTAGAAGGCCGGAAGAATTTATTTCGGGATTTTTGGAGTCCGTTTAGTATTTCTTTTATTTGTTTTTCTGCGCGGAATATTTAAAAAAAACGCAACCGACCTACGGGCCGTGTCCGACCTGGACTCTAGGCCCGATTGGGCTTTATAAGCCGGGAGCCCAGCCCGGGAGCCTCCCCACCCAAACCCTAGCCCCAGCTCCGCCCTAGCCGCCGCCGCCGCCACGCTGCGCCACCGCCGCCGTCGCCCCGCCGGAGCCCCGCCGCCGCTGCCGGAGTTCTCGCCGGAGTTGCCGGGTAGATTTTTTTCAGACACCATTTTTTTCTGAAAAACCGTTCGGTTTTTCCGACGGTTTTGTTCGTTTTTTTAATTTCGGTTTTTTTAATAGATCGTTTTTTCCGATTTATTTAAATAGCGAGCATTCGTCCATTCGTTCGTTCTAGCGAACGTTCATCGTCTTTCTTTTTCTCGGATTAAATCCGTGATTTTTTCTGATCGCGATTTCTGATCCGATTTTTGTTTTAGTAACTTTTCGCTCGTTTATCGGAATCAGGCAATTCAAGCGCCTGGAGCTTCGTCTCGAAACCCTCTATCCGTTTAACCAACTTAAACAAGTTGTTGCCACTGTAAAAATTGTCCTAGATCTAGAATAGTAAACGAAGCCTGTTTCTTTTGCCGTTTGACTTTCGTTGCTTCGTTTGATTTGATTCTTTTTGCAAACCAGAGTTCTTAAGTTGAACCTTCTGGTTAAATCTCTTATTCGAGTTTTACCTGTGCATTAGATGAATACTTATTGTATGCTTGTTTGTTTGTCTGTGATAGAATACCCGGAGTGCGCCGCCTGTTACTTCGAATCTCTAGGTTTCGCGGATCATCAGCAAGGCAAGTAACACTTTGATCATACCTCCTACTACCCAGTTTTATTGCATTAGATCAATCCTCAAACATTGCATGATTAGGATCTAATTAAATTGTGGGATGGGAAGTAGTTGAGGTAGTACCTATTACCTGCTTATTTCCAAACCTTTGGGAGTTACTTCTACGTTTGCCTTTTATGCCATGCTATGCTAGTAGACGTGGATTGGGTGAGTGATATCCATGACAGATGTGAGTTTGTTAATTAATGGTTTATCTAAGGTGGCAACTTAAACACACATCTGGGTGGATTGAGGTACCTGGGTATTCCAGGATTGCCTGTTTTTCTTGGACCGCCACCCAGGCCCAAAAGGATCATGAGATTTTTCATACTAGAAACTTCCGTGTGCAGCCACAAGATATTATGGGCTCTAGCATAGTTGATTAAGTCGTGCGAACTCTTACAGGATGGACTAGCAGATGTAGGGGAAAGTAGGTGTAACGGTCTATCCATCGTAAGGTGCTAGCGCTTCTGAAAGACTATGTCTCGGTCATCCGTCTTCTCAAACACCATGTAGTGCGAGAAACCAAACAGAGGCGATCGAGTCTTGTGGGGAAAAGTGCGCAAACCTCTGCAGAGTGTATAAACTAATCATGGTTAGCCGTGTCCCCGGTTATGGACATCTTGAGTATCTAGTACTTGGATTATCATGTGAATCTCAACATGTTACTCTAAATTAATTTTGTTGGGTTTTGTTAATGATGATGCTTAATTGGGATTGATGATGCTGTCAACCATTCTCAATGTTTAACAACTACCATGATAGTTAAATAAAATTTATTCCTTTGCAGTAGGGAAAAATTGGCTTTACGCAAAACTGTAACCATAGAGCTTTCCACCAGCCAAATATGCATATAGTATAGCTGTTTCATTCCATTACTCTCTATGTGTTACCTTGCCAGCATATTCCATGTGCTGACCCGTTTCGGGCTGCAACATTAATGTTGCAGACTTTTCAGACGACGATTAAGGAGTTTTTAGGTCGTGGTTCTATACTCAGTGATGCCGTTGGAGTTGATGGACTCACTTATCTTCCAAGCCTTCCGCTGTTATCGTTATTAGATGTCCTTAAGCCATATTTATTGTAATAAGTTCTCTATTGAGACACTCGATGTAATAAGTGTGTGGTTGCTACTCTGTTATAAATCCATCAAGTACTGTGTGGTGTCAGCATTACTGATCCAGGGATGACACCTGAGCATAGAGATTGGACCGTTTGAGGTCTGGTCGCTACATTCGGCTTCATGCCTAGCCCGAATCTGCTCAAGGAGCTCGAGCCGGCGCTCCGGCGTCAGAAATGGCTTGCTCCTCACCCGGCGGCATGGGGGCATGGCTACTAGGCGGACGGGTGGAGTGGAAAGTGGCGGCGGCTATGGACAGGAGAAGGAGAAAAATGTGTATAGATGGTAGGGTTTCGGTGCCGCCGGTCGACTTAAATAGTCGGGCTAGGCACGACGCGGCCCGCCGGAGCTGCGCCACGCGGCGCCACCGGTCCGACGGAGGAGACGAGCTTCGGACCGTCGGGTTTCAGGGCATTTCCGGCTGGGGCTCCTTCTTCGGTCCATATCCGTCCCATATTTGGACCAGATATGAGAGGTGCCAGTCAGCCCGCATGTTTGAGGGGGCCGCTTGAGTCAAAAAACCGTCGTCGGAGAATGACCGGATGGCCTGCTGGGGCGTTTGAGACGGGTATAAGAGGCCCGACTGTAGATGCTCTAAGTACCCAAAATGATATATATTTAGCATAGACTTGGAGTCATCGGTTTCTTCTTACCCAAGTCAGCTGTGAAAGCATCTCTAGTAGACCCCTTAAAAGTTGGCCAGTAAAAACGCGTATAAGGGGCACTGTAAACCATTTTTACGATACGAAATTGCCCTGGACAGAGCAAACCCCGTAAATAAAACTGTATTCCACTGTAGCTCATTTTTTTCTATTCTTTTTCTCCCGTCCTGGCAGAGCCTATCTCCGGCCACGGTGTGCCTCACCCCGGCGCCGCCCGCGCGCTCCCTGGCGCGCCTCCCCGTCCCCGATTGAGCCCAGCACCGCCCGCCGCCACGCGCACTCCCCTACGTGGTTGCGCAAGCTCCCCGTCGCCGCCCCCCTGATTTGGGCCGCTGGTGGCCTGCTTCGCCCTGCCCGTCGACGGCCTCGCCTCGGCAGTGGAGGTCGAGCCGGACGCAATTCGGACCGGCACTGGCAAATTTCGGCGTGCAGCGGCTTCTTCTGACGTGCGGCGATGGATGTGAGTTCCGGCTAGGTTCCGACCTGTTTCGCGGCGGTGCGTCTGCTCCAACGAGGTTTGACTGGTTTACAGACTGAACTGTATACTGTCTTTGAAACTATACATATGAGGTTCTCACGGATGGATTTTCAGCGCCATTTAAAAAGTTTAAGGGCAAAGTGAATTTTACGGAATCTGCTAGGCGTTGTTTTTTCGACCGAAACTTTAAACACCTTTTTACGGGTTTGACCGCTTTAAGGGTCTGCTAGAGATCCTCTGAGGAGCGCCCACGACGAACCGGAACTTGATGCAGAGGCGGGCACTCGAGGGGAAAGCGGGGATGGTGGGGACCGGGGAGCACCGGAGCGGGTCAGTGAACTACTACGGGCATATACAATGCATAGGCTCAAGGTGATGCCTCGCATGCCATGTAGGATCGGATATGACATAAAGTAGGTTCGGATAGAGAAGCGAGATCCTCTTCAGGAGGCGGGGCTTGAAGAGAAAAAGTATGTTCCGGTGACAAAAGCTGAAAAAGTTGAAGTGAAAAGTAAAGATACATGTGTACTAGAGTCTTTATTTTCTATTTCTTAATAAGACCAACTGATGATAGCTTGCATTGAAGAGAAAAAATAAATTTAAATGCCTCAAATTATTTTTTGTCATGGAGCATATACATCCATGTGCCGCCATTGTACATGCCCTACTAGACAAATAGAACGCCAATCAATCCATGGCTCCACGCTGGTGTGAGTGTGACAGTGGATGGGTTGTTAGTACGACGACAAAGCGGAGGGAGTTGAATTCGACAGCGCATGCTTGATGCTTCTAGGCCTCTCTTGCCTTGTCTACATCGTTTCTTATTTTCCAAACATTGTCCAGCCTTGTCCTCTCTTTTCCTGAACAGCTGTCTCGCTGTTTTCAACTTCTAAATTGTCTTCCACTGATGAAATGATTTATGCTATTTTTCAACATTGTCTATCGCACCCGCAAAAAAAAAAACATTGTCTATCTATTTTCGTTATATAGACGTACGTGGCTAGCCATCACCTGTTTGTTCGCTAGCGATCGCGAGCAATCGGACGAAAGAAAAAAATATTGCCTCACCCCAGCTGCCACCACGTGGCCCTCCTTCCCCACGGTCCGCTTTATTCATTGGATAAAACAACTATGATTGCACCTAAATAAATCCGAAGGCTCCGAATATTGGCATTTGTTTCGGCAAAATTGCAACCTAAATATGCGCGATCCGTGATGAGACTTTACATTGCCAAAAACAGTACACAAAAGATGGCCGCCGCGATGCTTATCGAGTTGCCTCCATCTTTCATCGTTCCTGTATATATTTTATGCAGTGGACACAAAGGAAAAATGCAGTGAAGGAAAATGAATATACAGTAGTGTAGACCAGTGATGTTTTTTTTCTTTGGTGAAGTACATACCAGTGGTTGAATCAAAGAGAAAAACATACAACGGGAAGGTGATGTTCGGAAAGCATCCACATCCCTGTGTGCTAAGATGTTAAAGTTGATAGGATTTGTATATATGGCGGCCGGTGACTACGAGTGAGAGTATGATAGCAAACCAGTAGAGAATGACCGATGACAAGACCTGTAAAATAGGGCATGTGCATGCCTTAATTGTTTATGCTAACAAGCATCTTCTCCGAATCTTTACAAAAAATATATATGAAGGCACAATTATTGTTGTAATGCCGACAGATAGACGTTGGATCACAACTTTGTTATACACGACTATGGAAGATTACTGGACATCAGGTCTTCAAAATATCGTCCCTCTTTGCGGCCTCAAATCTATCAGACAGTAGAAGTGAAAGACACGGCGTGTTTCGGTTCGGTCTTCACGGTCAAGCTCAGCACCTCAGGGCGCGCGTAGTGTCCCACGACGTCGAAATCAAACTTGGCTCGAACAATTTCTCCAAGGTCTGCAAAACATATCACCAAGTTTCTAGTAAGAATTTATATGCTTGTCATGTTTCTGTCACAATACTGATTTATGTAGGTGACAGCTGCAATACTGATAACTGTAGATTACTGAAAACATATGAATAGATAAAATCCATACACCGTGTCGTACTGCGTATAAGTACCCAAAATGATAGTATGTGTTTAGCATAGACTTGGGAGTCATCGGTTTCTTCTTACCCAGGTCAGCTGTGAGGAGGGCCTCGCCTTCATAGTTGGGACCTGCCAACACTGTCCCAGATGGCGAGATGATGGCGCTCCCTCCAGGACAAACAGCGGTTTCTGGGGATGGCTCCTCCTCATGGCCACCAAAGGTATACTCAGGCGGGGGAGGAAAGTCTTTTCTGCGGCAGAACTGGTTTGCTGTCAGAACAAAGCATCCCCCTTCAAGCGCAATGTGTGTCATGGAAGCCTGCCAACTTGGCAGCGCATCCGCAGTGGGAGCACAGTATATTTGAACACCTGGATAAGCATAGGAGTGCACGTCAGGGAAAATATAAACTCAACTACATGTCATGGTTCGTTGTCAGCATTTATCTCTAGTTTTAGATTTCATGCTGCCATTCTTTTGTACATTAATGCGTTGAGCCAATCTAGTAACTCTTATGTGGGATCTTAGTTTCTGCCAATAAAATTCAATAATCTTGAAACGGAGGAAGTGTTGAGGTTGGGAAACATATTACATCGCAAGAACTCGGAATACCTTTGGCATACATCGCTGTCCTGATAAGTGGCATTCTGTTCTCCCAGCAGATGACGGCACCTATCTTTCCAAGTGGAGTATCATAAACAGGTATTGTAGATCCATCTCCAAACCCCCAGAATACTCGTTCCAGTGAGGTAGGCATGAGCTTGCGGTGTTTTCCTAGGTACTTTCCCAGAGAATCAAAGGAGAGCACTGTATTGTACAGTGTGTAGCCTGCCCTTTCAACAACCCCAATCACCAAAAAGACCTTGTATTTTCCGGCCAATGCAGCTAAGCGGCTAACCTCTGGGCCTGCATTTTTTGAATGTGTGTAAAATGGTCTGCAATACTAACAGATTGGTACTAAAGAAATATTTTGTGGCAGGAAAAGATAGATCCATTGGGAAGTGGAAGATAGTGGGTCTAAATGTGAAAGAAGTGAAGATGCAAATGCTAACTAACAACATGTGAGTACTGATGTTTATTATATGCTTTGTTGATTTATTCATTTTTATCAGCGGTAGTTAACAAGAGGTGCAAGCTCACATGACTTTTTCTCTATGCTCTGTTGTGATGATTTGAATTACACCATCAACCAAACGAATAACAAAGAAATTTAACAAATACAGGCGACAAGGTCAAAAGCAAAGTTCTATCAATTATGGAGCTCTACTTTGTTTTGGAAGAAGAGCTCTACTTCTTGAAATGCTGTGAAGCACGGAAACAGGAACCAAATATGATACACACTTCAGCTCAGTCGTAATACCAGCTGTAACTTATCAGCTTGTGGCCTGGACAGCAAATTTGAGGTTTTCCATGCTTGCTTTTCCATTTTTCGACGATGTAGGAAAAAGAAGCGATACATAGTCTTACATTATTTTGTGGTTTATACTTCATTTCTAGCACTACACTGTTTGAATATACTGTCAATGTAACTGTAACACATCAAAAAATAATTGTGTGCTTCAAAATTTGTAGCTCAACATATGGATTGAATCTACAGTTCCAAAACCGAACAAAAAAGTTTGGTTGTAGGTGTATTTCTATTTATCCGAAGCAAAATGTACACTAGGAAAGGATAAGCGTCAAGCAAAATGATGAAGCATGGTGACTATTGTGAAAAAATAATGTACAATGAGTATATATATATTGACAGTATCTTGGAATACCAGGCACATCTATGGCAGCCGCGTGATACTTCCGGAAGTCTTCTTTTCCCTTGGCAGATCGACTGCCAATAGTCAGTCCAAAGGTAGACCCATGAGGGTAGCCACCAACAAAGACTTCTGGAAAAAGAACCAACTGTGAACCATATCCAGCAGCCTCCGCTATCAATTTCTCTGCTTTATCTGTCGACAATGCATTTACGAAATTAGCAGCAACAAAACATTGTCCAGTCCTGTAAGGAATTCATGTAAATAAATGGAGTACAAGATATCCTACCAACATGCATTTCCTATTTCAAATCCTTGCACTCTTTCGGCATAATACTGTATTTATTAATTTTATTCTTCACTCGATTTGGTGGCACACTGATTATTGCAGTTAAGTGATTAATGACTGTTAATTAATAGACTAAGAAAAACTATATGAGGCCTCAACTCTCCAATAGATCTTGCTTAACAGGGAACATCATAGAAAAAAAAGGAGAAAAGATGCAAGAAAACAAATAGATAATCGAATTTTATCGACGCGAAAGGAATCTCTCACTAGGAGACTGCAAGTTAGTGTTCGCTTTCTTAAAGATTGACATCACAGCTCTGTGGCAAAACAAACAAGTTTGGTACTGACTTCTATCCAATGCCCCTTCCGCATAACCACAAATTGTAGAGCAATAATTGCTTCGACACATGTATAATTGAGAAAGAGAAAAAAAACAAATCTAGCACGAGCATCTGTCCCCTTGGCATCCAAAGTGGATAGTTTATACCACACCAGCACACAAACACGTTGTTTTCCGAGCAAGAAAGACTGGAACTTAGTAACTTGCCACTAAGAAAACTACACCAACTACTATTAAAGAGAAGCTATCAATTCCGTTTTCATCAGTCCACTGACGTTGAGAAAGCAAGGCACTTCCTTTGTATACATCGAAGACCACAATAAGAAGGGAAAATAATAGGAGTATTACAGATCGGTGCACCATCCTTGCGATTTGAGGCATCAGTCTGATCGACTACAACAAGTCAAGTTCGTGCTAGTGAGACAAGCAAGCAAACACCTAGCGCTCAGCACCCGATCCAAACAGACACACGAGCGAGACAAATGATCGAACACCATACGAGCTACTACTAGCAGCAAAAGGAAACAACAACAGGGTGGGAGCACGCACCGAGCGTTGCAGGAGTGTCGTAGAAAACGCTGCAGGCCTGCACGACAGTGGCCCGCACGGTGGTGGAGCCCTGATCGGCGCCGGCGTTCATCTCCACCTCCGGAATCACCGGCCCGACGCTCGCGGGGGACAAAGCCATCGCCGCCGAGGAGGAAGGGCGAGAAATCGAGCGGACTAGGAGGGGGTGTCGTGGGGGGTGCGGGCTACTTGTCGTGCTTCCTGCGTAGGTAGTCGCGGACGAACTGATCGCGGGCGAGGGTGCGCGCGCGCTGGGGCTCGATGTGGACGTAGGAGAGGTGAGCGCCGTAGGAGAGGAGCCCCGCGCCGAAGGCAAAGAGCGCGACGGTGGATAGCAGCTGCCGGGGAGTGGATGGGGAGCACCAGCCCATTCGTGGTGAGTTTGGTGGCGACTGGCGACTTTTAAAGGCAGGGCCAACGAGGAAGAGAGAGGAGAGGAGGAGGATGACGAGTTGACGATTAACTTTGAGTATGTGATCTCGTGGAGTACTTTCGCATCTTTTTTTTAATATACTTATTACACACATCATCCTCCGTTCCTAAGTAATTGTCATTTCAACAAATGACTACACGAAGCAGAATGAATAAATCTACACTCTAAAATATGTCTATATACATCTGTATGTGATAGTACATTTAAAATCTCTGAAAAGACAAATATTTAGAAATGAAGAGAGTACATTACCGGTATTTGTTATAGTAACGACAAAGAAATGATAGGCATACAAGCAACGGAAAATAAGAAAGATCCAAGCAGTTGTACTGCTATATACCGTCCTCGCCGCAACTATCAAGCACTCAGAACTTTTATCGTTATTGAAGAAGGGGAGCATGCGAAGCTGGTCTACCTCAAAACCCCTAGACTTTAACCAGCCACGATAGCCACCAACCCCGAAAGGCTGGATTTAGCCCAATAAGGAACATCGGCTGAATGAACCCTCCGAGCCTCTTCAACACCGGATCCGTGGCCAAGCCAATCCGCCCTTCACCAAGCGGTCGGATCCTTCACTGTCTTCTGCATATTTGCAACAATCATCACCGTCACCCTCCAAGAGCAACCCATCACTGCCATCACGCCAAGGCACAACGCCAGATCGAAGTCGCCCCAACATTTTGGACTCCACAAGCCTCTCGTAGGCGTTAACAACACCTCCAACGAGCAGAAGCATGGCCTGGAAGATGATTATTCCTATGAGCACCATCAGCATCAGCCCCGCCATGACACCAACGGAGGAAACTCGAAAAATCTAGAAACCCTAGGACTACTACATGCCCGAATGAGAAACCTACCCCCCCCCTCTCACGGTGTCAAGACGGCAATCGAAGAGCGGAGGAATCACTGATGTCTACTACGCAACTTTATTCTTATAGACACGTGTTGGGTCTCCAAACACAGAGTTTTGTAGGACAATAGCAATTTTCCCTCAAATAAATGACCTAAGGTTTATCAATCTGTGGGAGGTGTAGGATGAAGATGGTCTCTCTTAAACAACCCTGCAACTAAATAATAAAAAGTCTTTTGTGTCCCCGACACACCAAATACAATGATAATTTGTATAGGTGAATTAGGGTTTAAGGTTTCATGTTTTACTTTTCTTCCCATCACCCCTTTGTACAACCTTCCATGTATGATAATCAATCATCCTAATTCACTTATCTTATGAACCAATTTCACTTTAATTTACTTACCAAATTCCGCCTCGAGACAACGACGCTTCTCCCAAAAGTTTTCTCTTATTTGTTTAGGGCAAAAGGCCTCATATAGCAGAAGGATGGTGTCAGAGACTGTTGTGGGCCTGATAACCCACAAGTATAGGGGATCAATTGTAGCCTTTCTCGATAAGTAAGAGTGTCGAACCCAACGAAGAGATAAAGGTAGAACAAAAATTTCCTCATGTTCTATCGACCACCGATACAACTCTACGCACACTTTACGTTTGCTTTACCTAGAATAAGTATGAAACTAGAAGTACTTTGTAGGTGTAAAGAGATATGTTTGCAAGATAATAATGTTGGGGAACGTAGTAATTTCAAAAAATTCCTACGCACACGCAAGATCATGGTGATGCATAGCAAAGAGAGGGGAGAGTGTGATCTACGTACCCTTGTAGATCGACAACGGAAGCGTTTGGTTGATGTAGTCGTACGTCTCCACGGCCCGACCGATCAAGCACCGAAACTACGGCACCTCCGAGTTCTAGCACACGTTCAGCTCGATGACGATCCCCGGACTCCGATCCAGCAAAGTGTCGGGGAAGAATTCCGTCAGCACGACGGCGTGGTGACGATCTTGATGCACTACCGTCGCAGGGCTTCGCCTAAGCACCGCTACAATATTATCGAGGACTATGGTGGAAGGGGGCACCGCACACGGCTAAGAATATGATCACGTGGATCAACTTGTGTGTCTAGGGGTGCCCCCTGCCCTCGTATATAAAGGAGCAAGGGGAGGAGGCCGGCCGGCCCTATAGGCGCGCCAAGGAGGAGTCCTCCTCCGACTCCTACTAGGAGGGGGAAAGAAGTGGGGAGGAAGAGGGAAAGGGGGGGGGGGCGCCGCCCCCCTCTCCTAGTCCAATTCGGACCAGGGGGAGGAGGCGCGCGGCCCACCTTTGGCTGCCCCTCTCTCTCTCTCCACTAAGGCCCATATGGCCCATTACTTCTCCCGGGGGGGTTCCGGTAACCCTCCGGCTCTCCGGTTTTCTCCGAAATCACCCGGAACACTTCCGGTGTCCGAATATAGCCGTCCAATATATCAATCTTTATGTCTCGACCATTTCGAGACTCCTCGTCATGTCCGTGATCACATCCAGGACTCCGAACTAACTTCGGTACATCAAAACTCATAAACTCATAATATAACTATCATCGAAACCTTAAGCATGCGGACCCTACGGGTTCGAGAACAATGTAGACATGACCGAGACACGTCTCCGGTCAATAACCAATAGCGGAACCTGGATGCTCATATTGGCTCCTACATATTCTACGAAGATCTTTATCGGTCAGACCGCATAACAACATACGTTGTTCCCTTTGTCATCGGTATGTTACTTGCCCGAGATTCGATCGTCGGTATCTCAATACCTAGTTCAATCTCGTTACCGGCAAGTCTCTTTACTCGTTCCGTAATACATCATCTCGCAACTAACTCATTAGTTGCAATGCTTGCAAGGCTTATGTGATGTGCATTACCGAGAGGGCCCAGAGATACCTCTTCGACAATCGGAGTGACAAATCCTAATCTCGAAATACGCCAACCCAACATGTATCTTCGGAGACACCTGTAGAGCACCTTTATAATCACCCATTTACGTTGTGACGTTTGGTAGCACACAAAGTGTTCCTCCGGCAAACGGGAGTTGCATAATCTCATAGTCATAGGAACATGTATAAGTCATGAAGAAAGCAATAGCAACATACTAAACGATCGGGTGCTAAGCTAATGGAATGGGTCATGTCAATTAGATCATTCACCTAATGATGTGATCCCGTTAATCAAATAACAACTCCTTGTTCATGGTTAGGAAACATAACCATCTTTGATTAACGAGCTAGTCAAGTAGAGGCATACTAGTGACACTTTGTTTGTCTATGTATTCACACATGTATTATGTTTCCGGTTAATACAATTCTAGCATGAATAATAAACATTTATCATGATATAAGGAAATAAATAATAACTTTATTATTGCCTCTAGGGCATATTTCCTTCAGTCTCCCACTTGCACTAGAGTCAATAATCTAGATTACACAGTAATGATTCTAACACCCATGGAGCCTTGGTGCTGATCATGTTTTGCTCCTGGAAGAGGCTTAGTCAACGGGTCTGCAACATTCAGATCCGTATGTATCTTGCAAATCTCTATGTCTCCCACCTGGACTAGATCCCGAATGGAATTGAAGCGTCTCTTGATGTGCTTGGTTCTCTTGTGAAATCTGGATTCCTTTGCCAAGGCAATTGCACCAGTATTGTCACAAAAGATTTTCATTGGACCCGATGCACTAGGTATGACACCTAGATCGGATATGAACTCCTTCATCCAGACTCCTTCATTTGCTGCTTCCGAAGCAGCTATGTACTCCGCTTCACATGTAGATCCCGCTACAACGCTTTGTTTAGAACTGCACCAACTGACAGCTCCACCGTTTAATGTAAACATGTATCCGGTTTGCGATTTAGAATCATCCGGATCAGTGTCAAAGCTTGCATCAATGTAACCTTTTACGATGAGCTCTTTGTCACCTCCATATATGAGAAACATATCCTTAGTCCTTTTCAGGTATTTCAGGATGTTCTTGACCGCTGTCTAGTGATCCACTCCTGGATCACTTTGGTACCTCCCTGCTAAACTTATGGCAAGGCACACATTAGGTCTGGTACACAGCATTGCATACATGATAGAGCCTATGGCTGAAGCATAGGGAACATCTTTCATTTTCTCTCTATCTTCTGCAGTGGTCGGGCATTGAGTCTTACTCAATTTCACAGCTTGTAACACGGGCAAGAACCCTTTCTTTGCTTGATCCATTTTGAACTTCTTCAAAACTTTGTCAAGGTATGTGCTTTGTGAAAGTCCAATTAAGCGTCTTGATCTATCTCTATAGATCTTAATGCCTAATATGTAAGCAGCTTCACCGAGGTCTTTCATTGAAAAACTCTTATTCAAGTATCCCTTTATGCTATCCAGAAATTCTATATCATTTCCAATTAGTAATATGTCATCCACATATAATATCAAAAATGCTACAGAGCTCCCACTCACTTTCTTGTAAATACAGGCTTCTCCAAAAGTCTGTATAAAACCAAATGCTTTGATCACACTATCAAAGCGTTTATTCCAACTCCGAGAGGCTTGCACCAGTCCATAAATGGATCGCTGGAGCTTGCACACTTTGTTAGCTCCCTTTGGATCGACAAAACCTTCTGGTTGCATCATATACAACTCTTCTTCCAGAAATCCATTCAGGAAAGCAGCTTTGACATCCATCTGCCAAATTTCATAATCATAAAATGCGGCAATTGCTAACATGATTCGGACAGACTTAAGCATCGCTACGGGTGAGAAGGTCTCATCGTAGTCAATCCCTTGAACTTGCCGAAAACCTTTTGCGACAAGTCGAGCTTTGTAGACAGTAATATTATCGTTAGCGTCAGTCTTCTTCTTGAAGATCCATTTATTCTCAATTGCTTGCCGATCATCGGGCAAGTCAACCAAAGTCCATACTTTGTTCTCATACATGGATCCCATCTCATATTTCATGGCTTCAAGCCATTTTGCGGAATCTGGGCTCACCATCGCTTCTTCATAGTTCGTAGGTTCATCATGATCTAGTAGCATGACTTCCAGAACAGGATTACCGTACCACTCTGGCGCGGATCTCACTCTGGTTGATCTACGAGGTTCAGTAGTATCTTGTTCTGAAGTTTCATGATCATCATCATTAGCTTCCTCAATAACTGGTGTAGGTGTCACAGAAACAGGTTTTTGTGATGTACTACTTTCCAATAAGGGAGTAGGTACAGTTACCTCGTCAAGTTCTACTTTCCTCCCACTCACTTCTTTCGAGAGAAACTCCTTCTCCAGAAAGTTTCCGAACTTAGCAACAAAAGTCTTGCCTTCGGATCTGTGATAGAAGGTGTATCCAATAGTATCCTTTGGATATCCAATGAAGACACATTTCTCCGATTTGGGTTCGAGCTTATCAGGTTGAAGCTTTTTCACATAAGCATCGCAGCCCCAAACTTTCAGAAACGACAACTTTGGTTTCTTGCTAAACCATAGTTCATAAGGCATCGTCTCAACGGATTTTGATGGTGCCCTATTTAACAAGAATGCGGCCGTCTCCAAAGCATAACCCCAAAACGATAGCGGTAAATCAGTAAGAGACATCATAGATCGCACCATATCTAGTAAAGTACG
Source organism: Triticum dicoccoides (assembly GCF_002162155.2). NCBI lineage: Eukaryota > Viridiplantae > Streptophyta > Magnoliopsida > Poales > Poaceae > Triticum > Triticum dicoccoides. The sequence goes on along the minus strand of NC_041390.1, from coordinate 452,007,220 downwards.
ATTACGACGTTCGGACACACCATTACGCTGTGGTGTTCCGGGTGGCGTGAGTTGCGAAACTATTCCACAATTTTTCAAATATACACCAAACTTGTAACTCAAATATTCTCCTCCACGATCAGATCGTAGAAACTTTATTTTCTTGTTACGATGATTTTCAACTTCACTCTGAAATTCTTTGAACTTTTCAAACGTTTCAGACTTATGTTTCATTAAGTAGATATACCCATATCTGCTTAAGTCATCTATGAAGGTGAGAAAATAACGATATCCGCCACGAGCCTCAATATTCATCGGACCACATACATCTGTATGTATGATTTCCAACAAATCTGTTGCTCTCTCCATAGTACTGGAGAACGGTGTTTTGGTCATCTTGCCCATGAGGCACGGTTCGCAAGTACCAAGTGATTCATAATCAAGTGGTTCCAAAAGTCCATCAGTATGGAGTTTCTTCATGCGCTTTACACCGATATGACCTAAACGGCAGTGCCACAAATAAGTTGCACTATCATTATCAACTCTGCATCTTTTGGCTTCAACACTATGAATATGTGTGTCACTACTATCGAGATTCAACAAAAATAGACCACTCTTTAAGGGTGCATGACCATAAAAGATATTACTCATATAAATAGAACAACCATTATTCTCAGATTTAAATGAATAACCGTCTCGCATCAAACAAGATCCAGATATAATGTTCATGCTTAACGCTGGCACCAAATAACAATTATTTAGGTCTAATATTAATCCCGAAGGTAGATGTAGAGGTAGTGTGCCGACTGCGATCACATCGACTTTGGAACCGTTTCCCACGCGCATCGTCACCTCGTCCTTAGCCAATCTTCGCTTAATCCGTAGTCCCTGTTTCGAGTTGCAAATATTAGCAACAGAACCAGTATCAAATACCCAGGTGCTACTGCGAGCATTAGTAAGGTACACATCAATAACATGTATATCACATATACCTTTGTTCACCTTGCCATCCTTCTTATCCGCCAAATACTTGGGGAAGTTCCGCTTCCAGTGACCAGTCTGCTTGTAGTAGAAGCACTCAGTTTCAGGCTTAGGTCCAGGTTTGGGTTTCTTCTCTTGAGTAGCAACTTGCTTGCCGTTCTTTTTGAAGTTCCCCTTCTTCTTCCCTTTGCCCTTTTTCTTGAAACTAGTGGTCTTGTTGACCATCAACACTTGATGCTCCTTCTTGATTTCTACCTCCGCAGCTTTCAGCATTGCGAAGAGCTCGGGAATAGTCTTATTCATCCCTTGCATATTATAGTTCATCACGAAGCTCTTGTAGCTTGGTGGCAGTGATTGGAGAATTCTGTCAATGATGCAATCATCTGGAAGATTAACTCCCAATTGAATCAAGTGATTATTATACCCAGACATTTTGAGTATATGCTCACTGACAGAACTGTTCTCCTCCATCTTGCAGCTATAGAACTTATTGGAGACTTCATATCTCTCAATCCGGGCATTTGTTTGAAATAATAACTTCAACTCCTGGAACATCTCATATGCTCCATGACGTTCAAAACGTCGTTGAAGTCCCGATTCTAAGCCGTAAAGCATGGCACACTGAACTATCGAGTAGTCATCAGCTTTGCTCTGCCAGACGTTCATAACATCTGGTGTTGCTCCAGCAGAAGGCCTGGCACCCAGCGGTGCTTCCAGGACGTAATTCTTCTGTGCAGCAATGAGGATAATCCTCAAGTTACGGACCCAGTCCGTGTAATTGCTACCATCATCTTTCAACTTTGCTTTCTCAAGGAACGCATTAAAATTCAACGGAACAACAGCACGAGCCATCTATCTACAATCAAGCATAAACAAGCAAGATACTATCAGGTACTAAGTTTCATGATAAATTTAGGTTCGATTAATTTACTTAAAGAACTCCCACTTAGATAGACATCCCTCTAATCCTCTAAGTGATTACGTGATCCAAATCAACTAAACCATGTCCGATCATCACGTGAGATGGAGTAGTTTCATTGGTGAACATCACTATGTTGATCATATCTACTATATGATTCACGCTCGACCTATCGGTCTCCGTGTTCCAAGGCCATATCTGTATATGCTTGGCTCATCAAGTATAACCTGAGTATTCCGCGTGTGCAACTGTTTTGCACCCGTTGTATTTGAACGTAGATCCTATCACACCCGATCATCACGTGGTGTCTCAGCACGAAGAACTTTCGCAACGGTGCATACTCAGGGAGAACACTTCTTGATAATTAGTGAGAGATCATCTTATAATGCTACCGTCAATCAAAGCAAGATAAGATGCATAAAAGATAAACATCACATGCAATCAATATAAGTGATATGATATGGCCATCATCATCTTGTGCTTGTGATCTCCATCTTCGAAGCACCGTCATGATCACCATCGTCACCGGTGCGACACCTTGATCTCCATCGTAGCATCGTTGTCGTCTCGCCAATCTTATGCTTCCACGACTATCGCTACCGCTTAGTGATAAAGTAAAGCATTACAGCGCGATTGCATTGCATACAATAAAGCGACAACCATATGGCTCCTGCCGGTTGCCGATAACTCGGTTACAAAACATGATCATCTCATACAATAAAATTTAGCATCATGTCTTGACCATATCACATCACAACATGCCCTGCAAAAACAAGTTAGACGTCCTCTACTTTGTTGTTGCAAGTTTTACGTGGCTGCTACGGGCTTAAGCAAGAACCAATCTTACCTACGCATCAAAACCACAATGATAGTTTGTCAAGTTGGTGTTGTTTTAACCTTCGCAAGGACCGGGCGTAGCCACACTCGGTTCAACTAAAGTTGGAGAAACTGTCACCCGCAAGCCACCTATGTGCAAAGCACGTTAGGAGAACCGGTCTCGCGTAAGCGTACGCGTAATGTCGGTCCGGGCCGCTTCGTCCAACAATACCGCCGAACCAAAGTATGACATGCTGGTAAGCAGTATGACTTATATCGCCCACAACTCACTTGTGTTCTACTCGTGCATATAACATCAACATATAAAACCTAGGCTTGGATGCCACTGTTGGGGAACGTAGTAATTTCAAAAAAATTCCTACGCACATGCAAGATCATGGTGATGCATAGCAACGAGAGGGGAGAGTGTGATCTACGTACCCTTGTAGATCGACAACGGAAGCGTTTGGTTGATGTAGTCGTACGTCTCCACGGCCCGACCGATCAAGCACCGAAACTACGGCACCTCCGAGTTCTAGCACACGTTCAGCTCGATGACGATCCCCGGACTCCGATCTAGCAAAGTGTCCGGGAAGAGTTCCGTCAGCACGACGGCGTGGTGACGATCTTGATGCACTACCGTCGCAGGGCTTCGCCTAAGCACCGCTACAATATTATCGAGGACTATGGTGGAAGGGGGCACCGCACACGGCTAAGAATATGATCGCGTGGATCAACTTGTGTGTCTAGGGGTGCCCCCTGCCCCCGTATATAAAGGAGCAAGGGGAGGAGGCCGGCCGGCCCTATAGGCGCGCCAAGGAGGAGTCCTCGTCCTAGTAGGAGTAGGACTCCTACTAGGAGGGGGAAAGAAG
>NC_041390.1:452000973-452003575 GCF_002162155.2 Triticum dicoccoides | reverse complement strand
TAGTCCAATTCGGACCAGGGGGGAGGAGGCGCGCGGCCCACCTTTGGCTGCCCCTCTCTCTCTCCACTAAGGCCCATATGGCCCATTACTTCTCCGGGGGGGGGGGGTTCCAGTAACCCTCCGGCTCTCCGGTTTTCTCCGAAATCACCCGGAACACTTCCGGTGTCCGAGTATAGCTGTCCAATATATCAATCTTTATGTCTCGACCATTTCGACACTCCTCGTCATGTCCGTGATCACATCCGGGACTCCGAACTAACTTCCGTACATCAAAACTCATAAACTCATAATATAACTGTCATCGAAACCTTAAGCATGCGGACCCTACGGGTTCGAGAACAATGTAGACATGACCGAGACACGTCTCCGGTCAATAACCAATAGCGGAACCTGGATGCTCATATTGGCTCCTACATATTCTACGAAGATCTTTATCGGTCAGACCGCATAACAACATACGTTGTTCCCTTTGTCATCGGTATGTTACTTGCCCGAGATTCGATCATCGGTATCTCAATACCTAGTTCAATCTCGTTACCGGCAAGTCTCTTTACTCATTCCGTAATACATCATCTTGCAACTAACTCATTAGTTGCAATGCTTGCAAGGCTTATGTGATGTGCATTACCGAGAGGGCCCAGAGATACCTCTCCGACAATCGGAGTGACAAATCCTAATCTCGAAATACGCCAACCCAACATGTACCTTTGGAGACACCTGTAGATCACCTTTATAATCACCCATTTACGTTGTGACGTTTGGTAGCACACAAAGTGTTCCTCCGGCAAATGGGAGTTGCATAATCTCATAGTCATAGGAACATGTATAAGTCATGAAGAAAGCAATAGCAACATACTAAACGATCGGGTGCTAAGCTAATGGAATGGGTCATGTCAATCAGATCATTCACCTAATGATGTGATCTCGTTAATCAAATAACAACTCCTTGTTCATGGTTAGGAAACATAACCATCTTTGATTAACGAGCTAGTCAAGTAGAGGCATACTAGTGACACTTTGTTTGTCTATGTATTCACACATGTATTATGTTTCCGGTTAATACAATTCTAGCATGAATAATAAACATTTATCATGATATAAGGAAATAAATAATAACTTTATTATTGCCTCTAGGGCATATTTCCTTCAAATAAAGAGCACGTAAATAAAAGTTAGGGGATGTTTAGATAAAGATAGTTTTAGTAGAGAGATTTTTGTCACACAAGAAAGTTATTTGTCCCTAGGAAATCGATAACTAGACCGGTAACCATTATTGCAATTTTATATGAGGAAGAGGCATAAGCTAACATACCTTCTCTCCTTGGATCATATGCACTTATGATTGAAACTCTAGCAAACATCGGTAACTACTAAAGATCATTAAGGTAAAACCAAACCATAGCATTAAAGTATCATGTCCTATTTACTCCCATACACAAACAACCTACTTACTCGGGTTTGTGCTTCTGTCACTCACGCCACCCACCATAAGAAAATCATGAGCATATTGCAAACCCTACAGCAGGGATCCCTCATGCTTGTGCAACATGGAAAGCACCATAGGACGGCACCAATAATAAAACATGCAACTTAAAACAATCATGATCATCAATTAACCCATAGGACAAAACGGATCTACTCAAACATCATAGGATACCATGCATCATTGGAAAAAATGTATAGCGTTGTGCATCATGTTTAAGTAGAGATTACAGCAGGTAGAAGAGGTGTTACACTGCTGCATAGAGGGGGAGAGAGTTGGTGATGACGGCGGCAAAGTTGTTGGTGTTGATCGCCGTCACGATGATGGCCCCGGCGGCGTTCCGACGCCATCGAGAGAGATGGGGAGAGAGCATATGTAACGCCCCGAGACCATTGCGTCAGGTGTCTTCCAGTTATTCGTTGTTGTTGCCTTGTCATTTGTTTGCGTGTCATGCATTTCATATCATGTCATCATGTGCATCTCATTTGCATACGTATTTGTCTCATGCATCCGAGTATTTTCCCCGTTGTCCGTTTTGCAATCCGACACTCATATGTCCTCCGGCGCCCTCCTTTTGCCTCTTTTCGTGTGCGGGTGTTGAACGTTGTCGGATTGGATCGAGATTTGCCAAGCGGCCTTGGTTCACTACTGGTAGACCGCCTGTCATGTTTCGTGCCATTTGGAGTTCGTTTGATACTCCAACGGTTAACCGGGGAACCGTAAAGGCCTCGTGTGTGTTGCAGCCCAACACCCCTCCAAGTCAGCCCACAAACCCATCCAAACCCCTCCATCCACTCGGTCGTTCGATCATGATCGCATGGCTGAAAACCGCACCTCATTTGGACTCTCCTAACTCCTTCTACCTATATGTTTGCACCTCCCCCCGAAAATTCACGGATGAAACCCTAACCTTCTTCCTCTCCGCGCTGCCGGACAAAAATCCCGTCGCCCGGACATGTTTGCCGCGCCCGGTCACCTCACTCCAGCCAATCCAGAGCCGCCACCTCAGCAGCGCCGCCTCCCTCCTCCTCTAGCGTGCCGCCACGTGTCCCTCCAGCGCCCCACTCCGCGCGAAGCCCGTGAGCCCGAGCCAGGCCCTCCCCGGCCCGGCTCCCCGCG
>NC_041390.1:451987966-452000697 GCF_002162155.2 Triticum dicoccoides | reverse complement strand
CCGCTCGCGTCACCCGCCGTGCGCCTCGCCGGCCGCCACCTCCTCGCCACCGCCCACCGCCTTCCCTCGCATCGCCGACCGCGCCGCTCGCCGCCAGTGCCGCCCCGCGCCTCTCCAACCGGTGCCGCCCCTGCTAGCTCCTCTGTCGGCCGTCTCCGGCGAGCTCCGCCACCGCGCCGCCCGGATCCGGCATCTCCGGCGCCGCCCCGTCCTACTCCGGCCATCGCGACGAAGATTCCGGCGATCCTCGGAAAGCGCTCCCGAAACCCTAGATCTGTTTCGGAGGTGATATTTTCATCTAAGTCCCTTAATTCTTACATTCTGGAGCCATGTTCATCGCATCATAACTCCTCATCCATAACTCCGTTTTGTGCGTATGAGATATCAAAATGTTCATCTGGATGTGCTCTTCATTTTGTTCCATTCTGCCATGCTTGTTTGAGTCCATATTGATGCCCTAATTGCTGTTGCAAGTGTTATACAAGGTTAGTTCCTGTTTCTTAACAGATTATGAGCATTTGTCATTTTTGCCATAATTATTGTGTGCTGCATATGGGCATGAGCTCTACATGTGTTTTGGGCTATGTCATGCCATCTTTATAGGGGTGTATGCCATGTTTTTTTGTGATCAATGTGGTGACTAGCACAAGCATGCAAAGTAGCTCTCGTGATGTTGCTGATCTCAGGGACTTAGCATTTCACTAAGTCATTTCCCTGCTGTTATTTTAATGACATGTATTCATGTTGCTATAGAGAGATCCATGCTTCTTTTGAGTATGTTCAGTAAGGATGATTTTGACATATGGTTGTGCTCTATCCATCCATGCCCCTGTTTGCATTTATGGAGTGCCCTAGCATGACTCAATCTTGCTCTACTTTTTCTATAAAATGTTCCTGGCAGATTGTTTACTTGTTAATCAATTTTGCCAAGGTTGTTGTAGTTGATCCATGCATGCTATGAGATTGTTCTTGCCATGGTTAGCTTCTTGAACATGTCTTCTTGCTGGTAGTATGCTTAGCTTGTCATGCAATGCCTTGTGTTGAGTGAATCGAGCTCGCACACATGCCTTCATAATTCTGTTTTGCCATGTCCAGTTTTTTGCTAAGTCTGAATCTGTTAACGTAACTTGCTATGTTTACATGGGTGCCATCATATCTTATGATCCTTTTTGGCTTATGGTCAGTAAGGGACTTTTGTTATATGCTTTGAGTAGATTCATGCCATGCCTTGTTTTGCCATGATATGATCTTGTAGCATGTTGTTATCTTGCTCTAAACATTGCTTCCTGATGTTAATTCCTGGCATGTTAGTATTTTCACCAAGTCTGGGAAGCTGATATCTTTTGCTCTTTTGCCATGCTTGTTTGAACCTGCTCTTGTGTGATTTAGCCGTAGCTCAGTGTTCATCTTTTGTCAAGCATCTGGAGTAGATCACTGCCATATGCTTTGTTGCTATGTTGGTGTGCAGTAACTTAGTTTCTTGGTGCATTCTAGATGGCATCGTGTTGTTAATCGCAGAATTGTGCCATTATTGTTTTGCTTGCCATTTGCAAACCGTGCATCTGATTCCGGTGATCTTTATATCGATTACGATCGAAATCAACTCATCTTTCCGGCGGCACGCTTGGTTTGCCAAGTTGAGGCATGGTTCAATCTTTTCCTTCCGGAGCACGCATATGCATTGCATATCACATCCCACATATCATGCCATGTTTTGCATCATGTTGCTTGCGCATTGCACCGTGGTTGATTGTTGTTTCATTTGATTGTGTTCTTGCTTTGGGTAGAGCCGGGAGACGAGTTTGTGATTGAGGAACCCGTTGAGTACGCTTACGAGGATCAAGCTTATGTCAACTCGGAGAATTTTACAGGCAAGATGATCATACCCTCGAAATCACTTCTATCTTTGCTTGCTAGTTTCTCGCTCTTTTGCTATGCTGCGATACCTACCACTTGCTATATCATGCCTCCCATATTGCCATGTCAAGCCTCTAACCCACCTTGTCCTAGCAAACCGTTGTTTGGCTATGTTACCGCTTTGCTCAGCTCCTCTTATAGCATTGCTAGTTGTAGGTGAAGTTGGAGTTTGTTCCTTGTTGGAACATGTTTATTGTTGGGATATCACAATATCTCTTATTTAATTAATGCATCTATATACTTGGTAAAGGGTGGAAGGCTCGGCCTTATGCCTGGTGTTTTGTTCCACTCTTGCCGCCCTAGTTTCCGTCATACCGGTGTTATGTTCCTTGATTTTGTGTTCCTTACGCGGTTGGGTTATAATGGGAACCCCTTGACAGTTCACTTTGAATAAAACTCCTCCAGCAAGGCCCAACCTTGGTTTTACCATTTGCCACCTAAGCCTTTTTTCCCTTGAGTTCTGCAGACTCAAGGGTCATCTTTATTTTAAACCCCCGGGCCAGTGCTCCTCTGAGTCACTACAAAAAAAAATACACTTCCGTGATGATACGTGTTTGTCACAGTAGGTCTCTTTTTTTATCATGCATGTACATCCATGACAAATTTATGACAGAATCAAGATAGTCATACATGTGCTGTCGTAGAAGTGTTCCATGACATTACCAAAATTATCATCACGGAAGTGTCCACTTCCATGACGATAAATCGCGCGTCACAGAAGTGCTTTCGTCAAGGGTGACCAACACATGGCATCCACTGTAACGGAACGCCGTTAAGCTATCGGGTCGGGTTTTGGATCCGATAATCCATTAACAACCCCGACCAATGGGGATTTTCCACGTGTAAAATCATCATTGGCTAGAGGAAACACGTGTCGGCTCATCGTCGGGACAGATGTCATCCACTCACTGGACAGAAGGCGCCTATGATACGTCGACACGTGGCACAACCCAACAAGTTTAAATGGGCCGGCCCAACTAGAGGTCCACAAAATTTTGCGGACCATAATGGGCCTACCCAGCTAAAGGCCAACGAGATTTTGCGGACCATAATGGGCTGGCCCAGCTAAAGGCCCACAAGATTTTGCTGGCCATAATGGGTCGGCCCAGGTAAAGGCCCACAAGATTTTTTTGTGCCATAATGGGCCGGCCTAGGTAAAGGCCCACAAGATTCTTGCGGATCATAATGGGCCGGCCCAGCTAAAGGCCCATGAGATTTCACCGACATTAATGGGCCGACCTAGCTGTAGGCCCACAAAATTTTGAGGACCCTAGTAGGCCGGCCCATTAACTGGCTGCCATGTTTTGGGCCAAATGCCGGCCCATATTTGATCCGGTCCATTAATGGCCTGCCACGCTCCGGGCCTAATAGTGGCCCATATGAGATCCGGCCCGTTAAAAGCCTACCATGTTCTGGGCCAAATTACGGTCCAGATCAGGTCCGGCCCTTTAAGAGGCTTTGGGCTCAATTATGGCCCATATCAGATTCGGCCCATCAACTGGACACTATGTTTTTGGGCCCACTTGCTAAAGGCCCACTTAGTAATTCGGCCTGATATTAGTTTTGGCATGTTAAGGGCCCGTTTAACATTTCGGCCCTATATTAATTTCGGTCTGTTAAAAGCCCATCATATAGTTGGGCCTAACTATGGCCCAGTTTGCATCCGGCCTGCTCGCAGTCGATATCTGATTGGGCCAAACAAGGACCCAGACAATTTTGGCCTGTTTAAAGCCCGTGATTTGATTCACACAATCATGGGCCGGGGTTCATTTTGGGCTGCTGCGTAACTAGTAGGAATTAAGAACAAACCTACTCTATACAATAAAGAAATTATGGCATAGTAACTAAGAATAAACCTACACTACACAATAAAGGATTTAAGGTATATTACATCCACTGGGCATCAAAGTTCGCCACCAGTGATCATAAAGCGCAACGAAGAAGCGGATTACAAAAACTGGGCACCATTGCAGCGTAACAAAATAATACTGAACCGAGACCACTTCCAAGACAGTTCAAGAAAGGTTAGCCTTGCGGGGGAACTGCTGCGCAAGCTGCTGAGCAAGGCTGTGAGACCGGCCTAGCATGTCGGTCATAGCTTCCAGGTGTAGCTGTTTAGCGATGAGGTTCTCATTGGTGTTCTCCGCAATCTTTCTTAGAGATAGGACTTCAAGTCGAAGTTGAGTTGCAGAATGCCTTTCTGCTAGAACTTGGGGCTGAAGAAGTCGAACTGATTCAGACAACGAATTCTGTGAGCTTGTCTGACTGTTAGTCTCAAGTAACTTGAACACTGCATCAAGACAAGACTTTGGGGTTGTCTCGCTATCTTCAAGATGTTTTGCCTTCTTTGCTGCAATATATGTTGGGTTTGTATCACAGCCTTCAACAGACTTGTGCATGCCATCAGGCATATCACCCTGAAACAAAGCAGAGAGATGACAGGTTTTGCACGTATATAAACAAAGATGATAACTGTTCTGTCAATTCTATCCAATTTCAAATTAGAAAATAAAGAGTATGTTCAAAATATCAATAGCATAATTTGGCATTGTAAATAATGCGGGGAGCTTCACCACACTACTGGATTACCATGTCAACATAACAAGCATAGATGAAGGGCAAAGAAAATCATTGTATCTATTTTGGATAATGTGCATGGCATGTTGTTCATATCATCAGCCACATCAGTAAGATAAAACAGGAGATGACAAGGTGCAAACGTGGGCTGCTTCACCACACACTGGATTATAGATCCACAAAAGCAAGCATACATATAGGGAGTATTAAGTAATGTGCATGGTATGAATAAGGAATTTGGTTTTACAAGTAAAACTTAGAACTTACGGTTCTTATAAACATGCATTTTGGTAGAAACAGCAAACTAAACAGCAGTAAACAATAGGGAGTATGAGCAAATTAAACAGCAGTTGAGGATAAAGGCTTTAGAAGGACTGACTTACATTAACAGTTAACACCGGCTTATAATGCCCTTCTCCATGGCAAGGGAAGGATAACTCAAGAATTTCAGCACAAAATCTTCTTCATAAGCATTGCATGTACTCTACATTTTGTAGAGAGTAATTATAGATATGATAATACTGGAAGGGATAGAGGATAATGAAGATAAGATGCAGACTGATGCTACATAATCAACTACCAATCCTTGGAAGTACAAGCATTACAGGACAAAATATACTGACAAGAGCAATGGGCTACACTTCTGCACTAGCATTGTCTGTGTATTCTACTTGTTGGTAAGATTAAATATAGATCTGATCTTTTTTAGTAAATGGTGGGCGAGGAAGATAAGATGCAGAATGCTACAAAATGAACCAATCCCTCTTCCCATAATACAAGAGTGTTTTGAACACTGGTGTACTGTACAAAACGTTCTTATATTATGGGACGGAGGGAGTAGCTGTTAATGTAAGTACAGTGATAGACCATGTTCAGTCCTTACAAGAGGACTGCAGAGCTAAACCTCTTCAAAAGCATTGGGTTGATTCTAAATTTATGTAAGAGTCCGTACAGATCTTATAATGTCCACCAAATGGATGATTACGAGGCTAACATGTGCAGTGATGCTACATAATCAAACAGCTATGTAAGTAAGTATGGTCATACAGGGCAAGAGGTACTCACAAGAGCAATGCAGTGTGCAGTATAGTTGCGAGATTCTGTGGTCCCTTGAGAACGAATGTTCTTCTGCTAACAGTTTTCATACAAGTGAGACATTAAGGCAAATGCAGAAATGTAGTTCAAATTGTGATGTGATATCATAGACAGTACCTTACGCTGCAGCTGAGACCAATGTGTAACAAGATTATTCCAGTCACCGTCGGATAAATGTAGCACCGGAGACTTTATAGAAATTTCATTCAGAGGCTTGCCATCGAAGTGCGCTTGCCTCAGGTAGGAACGATACTTCATCAATGAGTGCTTGAAAAGCGCAACCAACCCTTGCTCGTCATCACAATCCAGTTTGCGCGTCGCCTATTTAAAAGAATGAAATCTTGTGTCTTCTGTCAGCAGAAACATATGCAGTAATGACCATGAATAACATTAGTACATTACTTACGCGTAAGTTGCGGAGGAAGACTGGAAATTGTTCTGTGTCTGCGGTATAATCTTTCCATGAAGGAAAGATGCGCACAAAGTTCCTGACAACAACATAAGCTTCGTCTTCTAAACTGGGAAGAAATGGAACAAGGGTCCTATTTGCTGCAATTGGGGCTCTCTCTGGTTCGAAAAGGGATTTGGCAACTGGATTTGGTGTACTCTTTGCTGGAATGGGGGTTTTGCATCGTACAGCTGGTGCTATGTCAACTGGCATAATCATACTGTTTGCTGCAGTTGGGGTCTGCTGAGTTGGGGCACCAGAAATGACCAGTGTAGTAGGGCTAGAGTCTGCTAGTGTTGGGGTATTTTGTGGGTCAGGTGATATTGCAACTACACCTAATGGGCTATTTGATTTATCAGGTGCCACTACCTTTTCCAAATACTTTACTTGTGCTCCTCCACGATCAGCAATCACCCTCTTCCTTTTGAACGTCTGATACACAAGAACATCATTTGAATGGATAAATATGGTATTATGACAGATGGAATATGTACTGAAAATGGATAGGCAGGGCGTATTCACATACACGATGTGTAAACTAAGCTAATGGCAGTTCAACAAAGTAGAAGCAATGCAAAGCATCAGTTGCAAGATATGTGCGAGCAATGTAACCTTGGAAAGTTAGAGCAAGTACCTTGATGGGTGAATAAGATAGGGCATCTTCCTCTGACTCCTCCACTAGGGAGCTACATTGACTTAGGTCTCCCTCTAGCTCAGAATCACTGTTAGGATCATATTCTGAGCATGAATCTGTAGGTGGAGAGTGTTTGCATTGCATTGCATCCAGACATGATTCTAGTCCCTTAATGCCAAGTTTGACAGCCATGGCATTGTTCTGCTTTATTCTTTTCATGCGCGCAAGCTCATAATCATTATGATGATGTTCAGAATCTGAGATTCATGAAAACATAAAAAGTAGTCAGATTATCTATGGAATGCATTGCGGTTTCAACTCGGAGAGTGTCTCCCTATAAACCCCTGCATATGCAAAGTTCACCTCCCCAACCGTGCTGACCAGACCACACACAGAGATACACACCCGAGCGGCGAACATGCATTTTCGAAACTAATTTAGGAACATTTAGCTGACCAATTAAACAACTCTATTTTAATAATATCAGATTCATATTTGAACAACTAAGCTTGTTTAGCTTGATGGGTGGAGCAGTGTTATTATGACACGAAGCATGTATTCTGATCGTATAGTGATCATAAAAGGGGGAAACTCTAAGCATATATTTTTTTAGCAAAAGAGGGTTTCCCCTCCGATTTCTATTAAAGAAACCACCACGGAACCAACATGATCAATTAAACCCTAAGCATGATCAATTAAACCGTATTATGGCTGTGCCATGGCAGATTTGAAGTTGCAAACTGAAGAAATGATATTTAGCATCCATTGTTTGCTTTGAACTAAGAACTAAATTCTAAGAGCTGAAAAGAAAGTAGAGTAACCAAGTTAAGATCTATTTTCTGGTTGAGATCAAAAAGTTGAGGAGATATGAAGTACCACCTCTCTTGCGGCTCCGTGTAGGCATCGGGGGTGCGATGGCTGTCGGTGGCGTTTAAGCAGATCTGCGACGGTAGACGGGTGCATCGGGGGATAAGTCCCGTTGTGGTGGAAGAGAAGGTCGTGTGAGCGGCCCCGGCAAAGAGGACGACGGCGCCGATGAAGCGAGAGGACGCGATGCAAGGCTATTGGTCCGTCGTCGTGGATGAGAAACGTCCATCTCTAGCAGTGGACGACGCGGTCTTGGTAGACGCTCCGGCATGGTGGAGGACGGTGGCGATGGATGTGGTGGAGGACGGCGGCGATGGATGGGGTGGCGGACGGAGGCTGGTGTGGGAATGGGGTGTTCTAGCGCGGACGGTGTATGAATGGGAAAATGGAGGGAGAGGTACGGGGAACCATGTTTTTGGGACGCGCCTGTCTGAAATATGGGAAAGTTACGAACTTATCCCCTGTTTCAAATTTGGACGTCTCGTCGGTTGGGGATAGGACGGTAATCTCGCATCTCCCAAATATTTGTTCGGTAACTATTTCAGGCGAGGAGAGGGTGTTTGCCGCCCACGGTTGGCGCCCATGGTGTATGAACGGGGCTGACAGGTAGGGCGGTTGTGTCACGTCTGATGAAAGTTACACATCTGCCCCTATTTAAAATATTAGCCTATATCTATTTCGGACGAGGAGAGGGTGTTTTGCCGCCCACCGTGTATGAATGGGGAATGGAGGGAGAAACAGAGGTCTTTCGAACGAGCTTGAATCAAATGAGTTTTGCCGCCCATGTTTGACGCCCACCGTGTCGGAATGGGCTCACAGGCGGTCATGTCACGTCTAATTGAAGTTACTAACCTACCCCTATTTAGAGCAGTGGAAATCGGGCCGATGGATTGTCCGTGTAATGGGTAGACAGTAATTTCCATCTCCCAAACACTTGGCTTCATGCAGCCGATGTGGGAGTGGACATTTTGTTGTTTCTTTCGAATTTTGGGACAATAAGCATGCACGTTTACCCTGGCAACTAAATTAGATTCCATTTTGTATTCCTATATGAATCTTTATAAATCATTCTATGTGTTTTTATATATCTTCAAAAGGATGACAATGATGTATTCCACTGTCATATATGAATATGGTTTACAAATGCTGATACTCAAATTCAGAAACTAGAATCCAGTTTAAGGTGAATTCGAATATTTGGAACACTTCATGTCCAACTGAAATGTCACACGCAACATAATGTGTACTCCCATTTAGATATGTATACAAGCGATGTATCAAGATTCAAATACCGAGTCAATCAACCAAGAATGTACGAAACTAACAGACATATAAACACTTATAGAGTATATGGATCAATAATATCAACTAACATACATAAGCCAGGCCGCTGTACTTTTTTGGCTACAACAACATCCTTTTTTTAGCCAGCATCTTGGCCCTTTCCGATGCGTGCCACTTATGGTCCATCTATACTACTATTGTTGAATGCACATTCAGCCCGATTGGCATATTTGTAGGTCTGGCACAGCAATCCAAATGAAATGTCTCCGAGTCTTATCAATTAATACAGACTTGTGCTCAAATAAAATTACAAACAAAAAACAAAAAAAACAATTATTACATGATCTCTAAAACAAATGGTTTGATTGATTACATGAACAGACAACACAAAGGTTATTCAACTATGGAAAGAACATTTCACCTATGATTTACCAAGTAGGAATTTAATTTCCTTTTTTCCTTCAGGACCTTAACAATCTGGTCAGTCTCAGCTTGCTTCGTTTTGAAATCCACCAAATATTTAATGGTTGTCTTGAGTACTGCTTGTGATTGTGAAGTTTGCTTCCTCAACATGTCAACTTCATCTCTAAGTGCAGAAGCAGAATCTCTTTCTACCACTAGTTTAGCCTCTAGAGCATCAGCAGTTGGCAATTCATAATTCACGATTGGGCCGGTGCCACTGCTGTGGGATGATGCAACATCCATGGGGACCTCGCTCTTTGATCTTGGGCTAACCTGTTTTGCCATTAAAGTTCCGATTGGATTCAGAAAAGTTGAAGTTAGCAAAACATCTCAACTAGGAGTTATAACAGCAAACCAGTTAAACAAACAAGGAATTAAAGAGTTTCAATTGGATGCTAAAAAGTAGTTATTAACATCATTGTAACCCACTGTTGCAGTAGCAAAGCAGTTAAACAAACAAGTAGATATTTAAGTTAAGGCAAACAGGTAATTCTTAACAGTAAGTATCAAACACATAGATAGGCGCAGTCTACAATATGATTGACAGGTTGTGCCATTATGTAATCAGTAGCAAACTAAATTAAGCCAAGCAACATAATTGAACAATTTTGCAACGAGTGGCTAACTAAAATTCCGAGAAGCAAGTAACTGAACTTACGCTAGTTCTTTGTACAGGCACATTGCAACTTCTTTTTTGCTTACAAGGTTGTACGAAGGAGTCCATGGCATCAATTGCTTGGATACGCAGTCCCAATACTTCTTTCTTCCCACACTGCATGGGTAAGTCGAATGGTTAATCTGGTAAGATGGTGCGTCCTTGATGTGTTATATGAGGACTTGTAGTCAGACTAGTTGTAGCCAAACACATCACACTGGCTTTTACTGTATATTTCATGCGATTACTTTTGGCATATCGAGATCTAAGCAATCTACAATAGGATGAAAAGACTGGCATCCTTCACATTATTGGCGAACTCAGTTCATAGAAACAAGCAATTCAACCATTCTGTGGGAAAATCAAAAGCGCCACTGGAATATTTTTCACTATCCAATCATACACGCAAAAAGGGGTGACGCCACCATAGGGGCTGGTATGGGCGGCCGCCTCAGGTGGCTGGAAAGTGTGCACCTAGTTTGAGTCGTCCAGGTTGGCCCATGCTAGTTTTGTTCGTCCCAACGTACGAGCAGGCAATGTAAAAAATGAAGAAAAATGTTTCAATTTGGATGAGCCAATAACGTAAGTGCAAGGCAGGCCCTATAGCAGGCTCGCGGCCCAAATGAGCGCCTCCCATATCGATCGACAACAGGAAAAATCCCAATTCATTCGCTCCAGCCTCCAGTCTGGTTCGCTCCTAACCTAGCCGCCGCTGGACATACCGGCACAGCACTTCCTCGCGCCCTTGTTGGAGGGCGGTCGCCGGGCTTCAAGCAAATGGAAGGACAAGAAGATGAAGATCCAACCCTGGGTGTAGCCTGTGTGGGAGGCAGCGGCGGCAGCACGGGTATGGCATCGAGCTTGCGCAAACAAACAGTCGCAGCTTGCAAGAGTAGCACGCATAACGAGCAGGTACATCACATCCCTGATTATATCTAATTCAACTCTTCAATTTCTGGCCAATAGTTAAACCTGACGGTGTTGTAAAACTGCTTGTATGTAGGGAATCAATGAGAAAATGAAACCAATTTCTACTTATTTTATAACTCCCCCAATCAATACTGAACTGACTAAATCTGATGTATCTAATCAAGTTTCCGGTGCAAACATACAAGCTCATGTTGTTCTTGAGCCTGAAGTGTCTAATGAACAGACTGCTAATGAAGGATTTGATGCAAAAAAAATTACATGCTCCTGGTGATGAACATATAGTGTCTAATGAGGGATCTAATGCAAGCATTTTGCAAGCTCATTGAAGGATTTAGTGTCTAATGATGATCTACTATGTTGAGAGAGACAGAGATTTGCAGGCATTGATGACAAGCAAATTATAGTGCATTTTCATAGCTTGAGGAAACGTCGAGACCATCTACCAAAAAGTCCCCGTATCATGACAACATATCATAAATACTTTCCTAATCTGTTGTTTGAAACTATTGACATACTTGTGCAGGATAGATATATTGATATGCAGTTTGCACACTGGTTATACGTGCAATTACACTTCGATATTTTCAGCCAGAGAACGAATAATTCAAGCAGCTACAGACCATGTTTGTAGTCCTTGTACACCATGTTGCATTTTGTGTTTTTTGTTGCTTGCATCATTTAGTGTTTATAATCTGAACTACTTTGGATCATTAGCTGGTTTTCAAAGTGCATGTAGCTTCACATTTCTCAAGTTATGTTGATTTTCGGAGTGCAAGTGCCTTTGTATTTTTTAAGTTAAATGTTCGCCCCTGGTAACTTGAATTCGTGGATCAGCCACTGCACACAAATCATACACGAATGCCAGTACGAATTAAATGAAATGCAGGGACTTACGCTAGCTCGTTGTACAGGCTCACTGCAGCTCTGCTTGCGCTTGGGATGTTCCATGTACAAGTCCATGTTACCACTTGCTTGGATGTGCAGGCCTTGTGCTCCTTGCATCCCCCTCTGCATTTTTGACATGGCGAATGGTTGATCAAATAAGAGGAATCGACCTTGATGTTGTACCGGAGGACAGATACTTACAAGGTTATACGGGTGTGCAGGATGTGTACCAGATCCCATAGCGCCGTCATGCTTCGCTAAAATATGGATTTGCTTGTTTCAGATGATATCTCCAGAAGAAATAAGAGTTAAGGTCAGAGTTGCATAGGCATGTAAGCTAAGAGAGCAGTGAAAGGATATCCAAACATCATCGTAACAGTGCACAAGGGAGTGATGTGTGGATACCTAGGTCGGGCCGGCGTTTGGGCATGCTCGCCTAGCTAGAGTGCGGGTCACTTCAGAGTCGTTGAGGGTGATGCGCTGGCGTTGGCTGGCCGTGCACAGATGCAGATCTTGAGTGGCAGCGGAGCGCTACGATGCGGTGGACGAGACCGTTGGTGAAGCCCCAACGGCCTCGGGGGGCGGAGGTGATGATGTGCTCGGTGAAGTAGCCCCGGTGAGCTGGGAGACGGCGTCGATGAAGCGCACCTGATGCGGTGGAACTCGGTGTCTGTGAGGCACGTCGGTTGCGGCGGCCTACATTGTCGGTGGACCACCTGGTGCGGTGGACGAGGGCGTAGATGAGGTAACTCCGGTGCGGTGGTGAAGCGCGGCCGTTGTCTTCGTCGTCGTCGTCCGGCACAGAGGTGGGGAACGGTGGGGAAAGAGACAAGACAAGGGGCGATTCGAGGGTTGGCAGCGAATTAGGGATTTGAGCAATCTGGGCGCGGAAGGGGATGGTGGAGAAGAGAGATTTTGCAGGGCTGGAATTGGGGCCGCCAGATATTTCAATCTGAAACGTGGAAGCGCAAACTTAT
>NC_041390.1:451969282-451987646 GCF_002162155.2 Triticum dicoccoides | reverse complement strand
TTAAGGCACCGAAGTAGTGTCCACCCCGACACGACCCTGGTTTGCCTGGTGCGCCTACATTTGAGAATGCAAATGAATCTTCTTTCATTTGCAAACGAATCTGTATGTATTACCATGCCCGTGTTTTCCTTGCAATAATTAGTCATTCGAAACGAGATACTCCATCCGTTCACTTTTGTAAGTCGTTTCAGACAACTTAAAATGAACTGTTTTGCACATTGTCTGAAATGTCTTCAAGGTCTTATAAAAGTGAACAGAGGGAGTACTGTAAATTAATTAATGAGGAGTTATTTGAAAAAAAATCGAAACGGTACCCACGTTAACGTGGATTAGAGTGTGTGTCACATAATTAGTTATTTGAATTAGAGTGTGTGTCACGTAGTTAGTTATTTGAATTAGAGTGTGTGTCACGTAGCGATCTCCAATTCTAACGTGGATTTATCATTTCACTGTATCCACGCTACTTTTTTAATACAAATTCATATGTATATGATGAACACCATGGTAGTGAGAAAACTTTTGGATGGATTCAAACATATGACCTACAAAATAGCACAACAAACTGAGTCAATGTCAACTTTTCGAAACTTAGTATGGCACGAATTCGAAATAATTACCCGTATGCCTGGTCCTCGGTTCAAATCTTACAATGTACACCGAATTGAAACATCGATATTAAGTCTCGTACTATGTACATTCAAATGTTGTTTTTAGCCCCCCCCCCCCCACACACACACACAAACGCTACATACGTCCTGTATCGGTCAATCTTCCTCTCCTAACCACCTTAGGAAGCTATCGGTTTCCAACACACGTTCATTCTTTCTCTCCATGTTTCGATCTCTTAGTCTCTCAACTACACAACCCCTTTTTCCACTCTGTTACCAAATGTATTTACCTCACACACCCGCCGTAGCACCCCATGTCGAGCTCTCTCTCTCCCCCCTCTCCCTCTCACCCTCTCGCGCTAAATACATGCATTGCCTATCTAGCCCCCCAACCTCTCGTGCATGCGCACGCACGCACGTTGTATATCTAGGTCACTCCCTCGAGACTGTCTCACTCTTTCTTCCACGCGGCGGGCCACACTCGCTCAATCTCGCTCTCTTTATCCGAGTCTCGTTTAACCTTGTTTTCTTTCTCACACAAATGATATATCTCCCTGTTCGGGCCTCAATCAACGCACTCTATACTCTCTCACGCAGATTGTCTATCTAGGTCAGTCCATCCAAGCCGCCACCACTCTTTCGACCTCATGATGGGCCACGCTCACTCAATCTCTCTCTCTCTCTCTCTCTCTCTCTCTCCGTATGTCTCGATTGACCTTGCTCTTTCTCGGAAAAAATGATATATCACCATGTTGAGCCCAATTCGACCTATTCACATTGTATACTCTCTCACGCACATCGTCTATCTAGGTCACTCTCTCCAACCCGTCTCACTCTTTCGATCGCACGGCGACCCTATGTGATCTGTTGACCTTGCTTCCTCTCACGCACAAAATATATCTACACGTCTGTGACTGGATCATCTCTCAAGCTCTATCTTATAGCCCTCACCCTTGCCAAAAATCTCAATCGGACAATATCTCTCCAGAGCATATATATTTTTTCAATGAATGTCGGACCACACTCACTTTGTCTCTCTATCTATATGTCTCTCGATTGACCTCGCTTTCTCACACCGTATCTTCCACGCGTTGAAGCTACTACCTCTCCATCCCTCGCAAAGCCGGAGCTATTTACATTGCGAGGGGCACTCCAACCTTGGATTAATTTGTGTAGGCATTTATTCCGGTCGGTTTAGATTATATTTTCATAGCATTCGGCCCACAACTACTCCAATCACCGTAGCGGGTAATTAAGCTACGGGAAGCACCTAATATGAGCACCAGGGAGCCGTTGGATCGAAGATGCAGCGGCACACACAAGGCCTGAATGTTTTATTTGCAAAAAAACCTTTGGAGAGTTTGGAAATAGCGCATAATTACAAAGACTACTCCCAAGCCATTGGATCTCACTTCCAACGGTGTAAAAACTCGTATCACCATAGTATCTAAGCTGTGGGGTGGATGTGATATTCTATGCCGCTATCATTTTTGTTTGTAAACTTGCAAAAAATGTGTAACTCATGACGTTACTTGTCTAACCACGCAAAGTGTTTGTTCAAAAAAACCATCCTACACTGAAATATCGGAACAACACACGGGGGTCCCACTTGTCATTAATCAAATTTGGACCTAAAACTAACAAATCTGAAAGACGAGATTCGAACTGGCAACCTGGACTACAAAGCGTAAGTCGATAGCCTGAAAAAACAAACGGTTGTTGGCTTTGTCCCATAACTTGATTATATACAGTACTTGCGTTGAGTAGAGTAGAGGGAGTGCCTCGTCAACACGTGCATGCCCGTTATCTCACTTACTGGTGGGTCCCAGGTCTGCGATCTCAATCTCTCTTCTCTCCATCGTCTAACCTTTGCATGGGCACACACGAAGAGCGGCGCTAGCTTGCCGTGGTGTTATTACAACTAAAAAAACTTAGAAAATAGAAGAATCGCCTAGAACAAGAGATGTTGTGGCTGGTCGAGATGAAGCTAACCACATCTATCCTCCGTGCCACGTTTGCATGATGAAGCTGTGTGGCTAGTGGGGTGTTTTCAACCGACTGGCTGGGTCCCGAGGTCGAACCATAGGTACTCTACTACGTCTGATACAATATATTTTTACACGCACATTTTTCCTCCGTGCCGAGACGTGGCACACCCTACCGCGTGGTTTCGGGGTCCTCCCTGGTGGTGCACACATATATTCTTCTTGACGTGGGACGCCCTACTGCGTGTTTTCTGGGTCCTCCTCGGTCGTAGCGCCGAAGCAAGTAAATGAGTCATCAAATCACGAAAGACCACCTTTCCCGCCGAGTACATCAGTGAAGCACGGTTGCTAGCTAGTTGGGCTAGTTCGATCGATTAGCTAGGCCGCCGCCACATTTGTTTTTTCACCCCTTTTTTATCTACTTGCCGGCAGGTAAATTTAAATATCCACCGCGGCGTTGCCCTGGTGTTTGGGTGCAGCAGGATTTTTAATTTTTTGATTGATGGGAGCAGGCACGGCAGGATTTTTAATTTTTTGATTGACGGGAGCAGGCGCAGCAGCAATTAGTCACGATGACTCCGCCTGTACCCACTGCTCCCTTTGTGAGAAGTCGTCGACTGGTGTTTTACCGTGGTGAAAACCAAAAGATTCCCCACTCCCTCCGCCTTCCCATAGATTGCATTGCCTTTCAGCCGTTTGGCTCCCTTTGCTTCCTCTCCCCATTGCTTCTACCTGGTGCCATGGCGGCGCAGCAGATCACGGAGTCCGAGGTGAGGCTCCTGACACAGGAGCTCCATGCCAAGGATGCGGAGCTCAGGGCCAAGGACGTGGAGCTCCGTGAGCTCAAGGAGGAGAGGAGTGCCATGCTCCTCCGTTATGTGCGGGAGTTCACGAAGCTTCAAAAGTGGCAGGCGTCCACCACAAAGATGCTCGAGGCGTCGGCGGCGTTGCTGCAGAAAGCGGGAGATACGATAGGCCGTCAGGGGAACCGGCTAGAGCGCGAGCGGGCCGATCGTGACGAGGTCCAGGATCGCCTCAGCCACTTGGTGAACCAAGTTGCCACACACATGTTGCGGCTGCGCGATGCCTATCGTCGTTCCAGCGCGACGATGCCGGCCGTCGGGCTAAACCCGTTCGACCACCCGGTCGACTTCAACGAGCTGTAGCTTCCTGACCTGATCTCCTTCTTCACCTATATCTCCGAGGAGCTGAGCCGTCTCCGCGCGATGGTGGGGGCCGAGCTAGACAAGGAGGGGTTGTGGGCTGCCGTCGCCGTTGCCGGGCGAATCCTTTCAGGGCTCCGTCATCGGAATCCATTCGTGCCATTGGACGCCGTCTTTGACGAGCTGGCTCCCATCGACCGGGAGCGGGCTCTGTGGGCGGTTGCACCCTGCATCACCAACGTCGTGCGCCTCGAGAAGCAGAGGGACTTCGGTGGTGTTTAGGCGCCCTATGCATGGGCATGTCCATGTCTCGGTGCAACATGACCGTTGGATCAAACTCAGACGGTGCAGATCAGTCACTGTAGCACAAAGCGTGTGGGTGTGTTTGGTTGCATTCTTGTCTCAATATAGTTGTTTCACTACAATAGGACAGAGTTTTGGTAACACGCATTTGTGTTACTACAGGTCCAAAAAAGTGTTATGAGGCAATGGAGTAACACTTTTTGAGAAGTGTTACATTAGGCTGTGTTACTGAGAGATGTCCGCTGTCACACATAATAGTTGTTACTATATGTTAAAAATTGTGTTACAGTTTTGCTATTGTAACATGCACCATATGTGTTACCAGATGAGCTGGTAACACATTCTTATAACTATAGTAACGTAAATAGTAACATAAATTTTAGGCATAGTAACATAGTTTTCTTACTTTAGCAACACTATTTGTAACACATTTTAGTCCTATGCCAACATATATTTGTCCAAATATTGAACACAATAAATAGATGTGACTTTGACATGTGTCAACTCATTGATTTTTTTCTCATAATTGATGATGTTGTGGCAACATGCCAATAAAACATGGACTTTGAGAGAAGGAAAGATGACGTGTATGCCATTTGGCCCAGCCAAGTATTCATGGTACATTTAAATTTCCATTTTCTATAGCAGTGCCTATCAAATTATAGATTCATTTTTCCCTGTTGAATTTGGATAGCCGAGTTCAAATTTCAGGCTCACGAAATTAACTAATTGCATTTCAGTCACACAATACATAAAAACAGCGTAACTGTAAATCACATTTACATTAATGGGACAAAAACAACAACTAGAATCGCTTGCAACCATATCACATAGCCAAATCACGGCAAGAACAAAGAGTAGTTGATAACTAGTCCAAAATCAGATTAATTAGCGTGTGCCGACGAGAAGTTAGTGAAAAAAATCACATATAACATTTTTGTTCAAAAAGTGCCACCAAAGACAAAAACGGCAACCGAAACCCACAAGATCGGCCGGAGACACAACTCCACACGCCCTCCAGCGACATTAGACACATCGTCGGGACGGGGCTAGGCGGTGAGAAATTTATTCCATCTTCACGGAGCCGCCGCCGCCTCGTCTTCCCGAGCGAGACAGAAACCCTAAACAACCTTAGAAAAATACATAAAACGGAGCCTGAGCCCTCTCACCGACACGGCAACCTTACTTAACATATGGGAGCTTAGAGCTTGGTTATTGCCAAAGTAAAGATGGCACCGCAGGTGGCAGAGTAGGTGATCTATAGGAGAAATAGTCATGGCAATTGGGGTATTTTGAACAACCTGTTGATGAGATAATATTGAAACACACATTTAGCCTATGTGTGGATATTGGTGTTAATGATCCATGAATTAGGGGACTAATCATATTTCAGATATGTAAACATGAATAGTTTAAAAAAAGTATACAAGCAGGAAAGTAGTCTCGCACATGGATGAAGTGTGTTGATCAATGGCCCCGACACAAAAGGTTATCAAGAACATGTTGTATTTAATTTTTGTAGTTACTATTTGCCATTATTGAGTCGTAGGCAAGCCTATGAAGGGGTGACAAAATTTTATAAGAATTGGGAAGGGAATCAACATCCTATACACATCCCTTACAGAACCCAAAAACATGATTCTCAAAAGACTAGCCATGCCCATCACACCAGCACTTTCTGGCCTTCCCAGGTCCAGAGGCTCCATGGTAGCAACCGGGCCAAAGGGATGCTTCTATTTAGAGCAACTCTAGAAGATCCTGCAAAAAGATGTTTGCGTGATACCGCGAACCGCCTTTCGCGGTATGAACTTCGATCTGCCAGAACAGATACCTGATACATTCAAAATGGGTTTGTAGGATCCTGTAAATGCGCCCCCGGATCCTGTACATATACCACTCATGTAAAACATATGCAGGTCGAGCCAAGATGCATGGATTTCCAAGTCATTTTTGGCCCATAAACTACATATCGGTCTCATTTTTTGAAACATGTTGAACTTTTTTAAAATACATGATGTAGATTTTATTTTAATACATGTTTTGGACACTTTTTTGAATAAATTATCAATATTTTTGCAAATACATGATCTACATTTTTATGGGAATAAACATTTTTTACAAACTGCACAAAACTTTTACAAATGACATGAGTAACATTCCCTCAAACATATGTTTTTTATGTCTACCTTTTCCATACACATTTGTAAATGTTTTGTATACATCAGGAATATTCTTTATACACTCTTAACATTTTCCAAATACATGATTAATATTTTTGAACTTATATTTTTTATTTCTACTTTTTTTTGTAAACACTACATTTTTTATACACTGGAAACATTTTTACACGTGTTTAACATTGTTTTTGATACCTATATTATTCATGTCAACTGTTTTCATACATATTGTACATTTTATCTATACTTATCGAACATTTTCTATATACACATTTAACATTTATGAAATACATGAGACATTTTTTCATATATATGTTTTGATGTGTAGTTTTTTTTACACATTTTTCTTTTTTCTATACATGAACATTTTTGTATAGATGTTTAATAATTTTTAAAGACATGATTAACATATTTATTTTGTATGTAAAGTGATTTTTATAATTGATATATTATAAAATTTAGAAATATAAGCAAGAGGTAAAAAATAAAACAAAACCAAAAGCTAAAATATGGAAAAAAAATGAAGAAAAAACGCTAAAGGCCTCTGTTCCCTTCTGTGCTGGCCCATTCTGGGCCCGTAGATGCGAGGCTTACCTACGTCTTGCTTTAAGCGAGACATATGGGCGCCCATTTACCTCCTCGCGGGCCAGCCCTCACGTTTCTTTTAAATAGGCCATGGCCCAGCTGTTCAGTTTTGTCATGAAGAAGCAGCGTAATTCTTTCTACGTACAACAACGATGATGGCCACTTGGTTATCACGTTGATCCCCTCTGCTGCTAGGAGGTAGCAGGTTCGAATTAATTAGGATATCACTATTTTTTTCTTCATGCATGTCAAATGGCCCCATTGTTGGTCATTTTATTTTGTTCATTCATGTCAAATGGCCCTGGTTTCTCTTGGGTTGTTTACACGGTCTCAGTTGTTTACGAGCCCATATGTTTTCAATTTTTATGGCAATATTATTATGTACATATAATATGCTTCCACATCACATGTCTTCAATTTCTTATAGGAAGATTATGTATATACAATATGCTTCCATGCTAATATTTATAAATTTTAGAGCAAAATTTGAAATTTATTCACTATTTTCTGTAGAAAAATGAATGAGCTTATGCGTACATATTGGAGCAATAATTCCAATTTGATTCATATATGTATCTCCAATAAAGTTCAAGTAATATAGGAAAAATATTCATGACCTATGTACAAGCTTATGTAACAGAAAATGATTTTTGAGAAAATTAATTGAGTGAAAAAATGAACTTATGTTTGTAAGCAGTGTGGCACTATTCCTTTCATATTAAAATATAGTATTCAACTATTTCTTTTTCGCTAAAGTTCTATACCTTGTAACACTACACAACAACACATGATTCTGTGTTACTGTACAATAGTTATTTGTAACAGATGGAGCAACACAAACTTATATGTTACTATAATAATGTGCCGGTAACACATTTTTGCATCTTACCAACTATGTGTTACTGTCCAACCTGCAACACACATGATGTGTTACTGCAAATTTTCTCTGTAACACGTTTTGCTATGTGTTACAAGACTGTGTTACTTAATCTTTGTTTTGTTGTAGTGTTTCCTCTTCGTGTATTTTTGTCAACCTACTAGTGTGGACTCATGCACCCTTCATGCACTCTGCCAAACACCCAAGAGTGGGTCGAGAAGGAAACTTTTGCTCCCATCCCGTGCACCCTTCATACACCCTGCCTAACACTATTCATGCTTCATGTGGTTCATGTTTCGTGGAGTACTGTAGCACCGTACTCTTCGTGCGCTGTGGACCTAGTTCTGTTAACATTGATCTCACCGTCCATTCTCGACCGGACAGTCGAAAAAGCGGTACTATGTTACATATAGGAGTAGTTGACATGCGCACAACATCATTTGTTATCGTCATATCTTAGTACACTAGCAACAAGATTGTGTAGTACTGACGTATGAACCACTGCACATGCCTAGTAGTAGGAGCACTGTGTATGTTCAAGTGGCTGCCGTGTTTCGCACTCCTCCGTCGTAAGAGTGGAAACGCTTGCTGTAATCATTTTTTTTCTTCTCAAAAACAGTGGACACGCTCTACCGTGCGGATCCTCCTCCAGCCATGCACTAAATTACTCACTTTCGCCGATGTGTGGGACAACCAGCATCGGGGTCCACCAGCCATGCACTAAATTACTCCATAGTAGAGTGACGGTAGACTACCCCGATCGAAGCACCGCAGTAATGCCCAATGAGCCGTCAAATCACAAAACCCCCTCCTTTCCAGCAGTAAGTTGGACGGACGAAGAAACCATCATTTCACTCTTCTCTCCCAGCTTCCTCTCTACCCAACCCTCGCTTCTGCCTCATCTTTTTCCTCATTTCTTCAAGAAAACCCCGACCTGCTTCTGCCATTGTTCTTCTCTCCCAAAGAAGGAAAGGTGAGCACATCAATGGTGTTGATTCTGGCCAAGGCCCGGTCTTGCAACCCCGAGACTGATCCTATAACTCCCTCTCTTTTCTTATTTTGGGTTTGTGATTATGGTTTCTTTTCTTTTATTTCTATTTGACAGTTTCTTGATGGACGCTGGAGCACCGGCCGAAGTGATGTCTATGGCTCCGGCCAAAACCGTCGAGGCTCATGGTACGAAGAAGCGCAAGCACCCCGCCGAGACTACCGCAGATAAGCTCAAAGCCATCGCCCTATCCAAGCCTCCCTCTCCGAGATCCCTCATTAAGCAAGTCCAGGTAATATCTCTTCTTGACGATCTTTTTCTCGATTTTGATCGTGTTTTTTCATCTAACACGCAGTACTAGTACTAGTAGTACAACTTTCTGGGTGATCTTGCATGTGATTTTTGTGTGCCAAATGACGGTTCTAAATTCCTCTTTTGACCAAAACATGCGAGAGGTTGACACTGATTTCTTATAGATTACTTTCAACTACTCCCTCTGTCCCAAATTTCTTGTCTTAGATTTGTCTAGATACGGATGTATCTAATACTAAAATGTGACTTGATACATCTGTATCTAGACAAATCTAAGACAAGAATTTTGGGATGGAGGGAGTACTTTATGAACATCAATGCTACCTTTTAAGAGGGTATATTTGCCTCAGTAACTTGTGTTATGGATATTGCATGTAATCCCTCTGCTCACATGCCTTTGAAGACATGTTCTAGTGTCTTTGTTCACTCATTTCTGTGCGTATATGTAGTCATATATGGAGTATAATATCGAAAATCATCTTATATTTCTGAACGGAGGTAGTAATAAAATATGGTTTCTGTTTGAATTAGAACCAGGTCCGCGGTGGAGATGAAGTTCTCAAAGTCATGCCGTGTGAACTGGAAGACCTAATGATGAGTTCTACTGCTGAATTATCCAGCTGTTGTGTCCTTGTCGCCACGTGTCCTGAACTAGTGTCTTCCTGTAGCATTATTGTCAGGCGTGTTCTCGAGGCTGTACTTGACCACAACAATTTCCTAGCTGTGCCTTCGATTACGAAGGGTGTGGTTCTTGTAAAGCTTCCCAACAAATCTGATGCGGCCTGTTTTCATCATCATGTTTATGAGTGGAAAGACCACTCTGTTAGGTTCTCCAAGGTTGACAAGATGGTGATGGTGCATGTAGACATCTCACACGAAGTCCATGGCCTAGTCAGTTATGCGGGGTTCATCCCGTAGGTCGGTGGCAAAAAATAGTCTGCAGAGTTTAGTTAGTGCAACTTTGCTTGTCTGTAGTAAGTACTATTGTTTAGTACTTGATTTGCGTTTGTGAACCCTGTATTGTTTATTAGTACTGCCGCTTTTGGTGTGTGGTCAGTCCTGAGAATGGTCTATGTTAATGTTTGTCCACTCAATTCAGTCTGTATATTTTGAAGTATCCATATCATATTTTTTGTGAGGACAGTCTATCAATTATGGTTACACTCCAATATCTGTATGCATTGTAGGGTTTATCGCACCCACCAGGATTTCCAGCCCCATGGATGTTTGGTCCATACGATTTTTCATGACCTTTGGACTGTCCTACTTGTGGGAGTAGGCGGGGCCCCTGCATGCCACGCATAGTTGAACGATCAATCTTCTGTTTAGTACTTCAACATAGTGATTTCCTGGTAAGGATTCACTCATGTCACATCGAGTAAATCTTATTGATTTACTGTCTAAATCTTATTGATTTAATGTCATGTTTTCTTTCTTTTCCTGTAATTTTATGATGCAGGTTTTGCCATGTGACATTCGCCACAGAATAAACTGTTTGGTTTGCTCTACGATGGCTATTTTTGCAGGTTTCACTTCTTATGTCGTGTCAGTAACGAAGGCACTGTCCATCATTTATATTACTGGAAAAAATTGGATCAGTCTGTTGTCTGAGTACAAGCTGAATCCCTATGATGAACTGCAGTTTGGTTTAACAAAAATGCCACAATCAGTCCTTCTCGCGTTTAAAAGAAATGAAGAAAAAAACTGGATCACGGTCACGGATCCTAGTCAAGTTAGAAAGCTGATCATAGCAGACCAGACACGGTCGCCGCTGTCTCGCACAGATCGAGCACCGACAGTTGCTCTAGCACTGACAGCGGCAATAGCTCAATCTGATCCAGCCGAGGATTGGGCACCGACCGCGTCAGCGGATCAGTATGATCTACCGGAGGATCGGGCATCGACACCGGCACCTGCTCCGACACCGGCACTAGCTCTACAAGGAGCACCATCTCCGGCAGCAGCGGCGGCTTCGGCACCTGCACCAACACTTGCACTTACATCTGCTCCGGCCCGTGCAGTTGCACCGGCAACAGACTGGGCTGCAGTTCGCACTTCATATACCAAAGTCCTTACAAAAACCGACATGTCCACCTTCTTGGTAAGTATTGGCCGCCCAAGTGCTTCGTTCTTTTTTCTTTCCATGTTGTTTCACATGATTCACTGTGTTGATCTAACTGTTTGGGTATGTCTCTTGTTTGCAAACAGAGAATTCTAGAGCAACGAGGGAGTCGTTCAACAATCCGGGTGACCACGGCCAAGTTTCTCTTACCATGCACAGCCTTGGTGTGAATGAACCTGCTCAATATATTGTAAGTACAAAGGATGGTCGCATGATGATTGATGCTAAAGGATGGTCAAGGTTCAAATCTAAATCATATCTTGCGGTAGGGATGATGTCAAAATCGAACTTTCTCGTCAAGGAGAGCTGGTCCAAATCAACTTTGAAATTCTTCAGTAGCAGCACGCAATTGCCTAACTGATCTATCCTCCGAGAGATTTTGATGTAATAATCTGGCATGGTGAAACAAGTGTCCTGTGTGTATAAGTAGTACGATAGTATTATTTATCACATGGTATATCATTGATAGAATTGCAACTCTGATTGCTGGTTAGGAACTGTCGTTCGATTTCATTCCAACAGCTGTCGTGCTTTATTCAGTTTTGTGTATTCGCCTTGCAACAGCATCTAAAACCAGCGCCGTACTGATCGCTTGCAATATGAAAAGCGCTGAGGTAGAACACATGGGCCCCCAAACATGCAGGGTCGGCCTGCGGCCCAAAGTCCAGAACCTGGTTTCGAGAAGCACTAGCTCAGTGCAGAAGTGGCGTCCTCCTCCTGCTGTGGGTTGGGCGAAGATGAATGTTGATGCTGCGTTATCTCGCAATGGTGAAAGGGGAGCCCTGGCAGTTGTGAGCCGGGATCATACATGCTTCTTCCTTGGAGCATCGGCATTGGTGTGAGAAAGTGTTACTGATCCAGAGATCCTAGAGGCAATGTCATGTTGCGAGGGGCTATCTCTGGCTCTTGACTTAAACCTGCAACAAGTTCAGATTAGCACCGATTGTTCAGCAACAGTCAAGCATATCAGAGAGGCATACTTGGGGCCCAGCAAAGTTATTATGGACGAGATCAAGATGAAGAAGAATATGTTCCAAACCATGGAGATCATACATGAAAAATGTGAGTGTAATGTTGAAGCGCATGTGCTCGCAAAAGCTGCTACTTCTTTGCCCTGTGGACGCCATCTTTGGCTCACAGGAACCCACGAAATTATTTGTATACCTATGACTGTTAATCTTCAATAAAGCAGCTTTTATCCCTCAAAAAAAACATCTGAGTATTATATTCTCAGCTGAACCCCCGTAATGCCCGTGCGTTGCAGAGGGAGTATTTTTCTCGGCAAGGTGAGCCTGTGATATAAAAGATTTGTATATTTCTTTATAGAGGGACTATCTCTCTGTCAAAAAATATATTTATGTGTAACTAGTTACTCTTGTCTTTCTACTTCCTTTCGCTGATATGTGGGGCAACCGACAACGGGGTCCACGTGCCATATGCACAAATTAGAGTGCACAACTTCACGGTAGACACACCCCGGTTGTAGCGCCGCAGTAATGCTCAATGAGCCGTCAAATCACAACCCCCCCTTTCCAGCTTTAGCAGTAAGCTGGATGGACGAAGCAGCAATATTTCACTGGGCCTGAATCCCCTTCTCCCTCGTCTGCTTGTTCAGAGAAAACCCCCTCTCGGCGATTGCATAGGGTTTTCTCATGGAGAACCAGGTACGAATTCTTCATCCATCCCCGATAAACCCAAGTCCCTTGGTTGCAGGTAATCCTAGGATGGCAGCCGCCGCCGTTGATGCATTTTTCTTCCTACTGAATCTAGTGTGTTTCATTTGCAGTGCCCAAAGTGTGAGTACCCTACAGGTTTCTGCGCCCTCGGCAAGATGCCACACTTGTTCCTCCTCATCCTAACACATCATTTTGAAATGCGCACAGTATGTTCCTAGAATCCTCTTTTCTATTCGGGAGGGTGGGGTTTTTTTGAACATGCTGTGTTCTCATATTATTTTTCCTGCAGTGTATTATTTGCTCTGCCAGAACACATGTACTCAAGATGCTCGGCCTTGCCATAACTGAATACACTAGTTTAATGGTCACAGTGAAGACAAGCCATGGATATAAGTTCCGAGTTGGGTTCATGAACCAAGAAGATCGCTGCTTTTTATGGCCGAACTTGGATAAACTTTCTCAAGTGTTACGGACTGAAAGTTGGCGCACGAATGTTGATGGAAATAGCAGAACCTGGTATCATCTTCACTGCGTTCTTCCACCCCGACGTCATTCCAATTGTTCAACCATGTTAGTTTTGTATCTGGTTCTTGCTTGTTGCCTCGATTACTTCTTAATCCACATATTCTGTCTAACTAATCACAATTTAACTTTAGAAGTAGCAACGAATCTCTCACGAAGATGCTACTTCTAACTAATATTTTCTTATAATTGGTGGCACGTGTAGGTTTTTTCAGAGTTAAGAAGTCTGCTCGTTTGTTACTCTGTAATAACTCGGTTGTTACTAATGGCACTGAAGTTGACTGGACCGACATCCACAAGTTCCTACACTTTATTGATCGTCTTGAGGTCCTTGTGGGGCGTTTCAATGGTGGAAGGCCACGTGGGATATGTGTGCCACTGCTGCACTCGTTGAACAGGTCCAACTGTGTCGAGAAACTTATGGTACGAGCTATTTTCTGTTATATATGTTGTTCATAAACTATTGCTTATACATAGTTTTACAGCTGTGATCTTCTTGAAACAGGAACTGCCGAGTTCTATTGTTCCTATACAGATGCCTGACCATGGTCGGGTCAGACTTGCGCTTGGTCACAACATGATGTTTATGTCGACCTACTCAATTCCCCTTGGAGGTGAAAAGATACTTATTCATGGGTGGTCTCAAATAATGAAGGCATGTCCATCTTGGAGAATAGGACAGAAGATTATGTTCATGCTTTTCCATGGCTATAAAGCGAATATCCTGTTTATTAACCACGTTGCGAGATGAAGCTGCTTTCAAAAGGTTGTGGATGCGCAGGGTGGCGCATGGGCCTTGTCCTGGGGCTTGGCGGCCTCACCCTTGGTTAACTGTAGGCAAAGTAGCACTGTTCGAGGCGTGCTTTGTATGGTTGAACCTGTATAAGTACTCATACTGCTTTCAGCTTTGGTTGTTAAGTGCCCTTGCTGGTTTCAGTTAAGGTTGTTAAGTACTACAGTCTGTCGTGTTTCTTCAGTCCTGTCTTCCTCCAGCCGCCAAAACCAAACCAGCGCCGGCGGGGCCGCCTGCTTCCGCCTCCCATGGCTGGCTGCGCCTCAACGCACGCATCTCCGCCCCACCGTCTCCTAAATCGTTAACGCCGACGTCCTCCGTGTGCTTTGGTGCGCTCGCTGCGGAGCCGCCCTCTCGCGTTGTCAACATGGTCAACAAACAACAGGAATCAGCAGAAGTACGTGGAGAGGATGACAGTAGGGGCCCACCACGTCAGCGTATGGAAAAATAAAATGCTTCCTCCTAGTGTTTTCCTGACATCTGGGACCCACGACATTGGGAGCGTATATAGTCAATAGACAAGAGAACAACACAAGATCGGCTGACACCTGGGACGTAGCTACTCGAGCAGTATTTTTTTTGTTTGGTATTGTTGAGACGGAGCAGGGTTTGAACTGGGATGTGGCCCGTCTAGCCCAGGCTTATATTTTATGTTCACCATGTGACCAGCCCAGCTATTTTTTCTTTATGAAAATGAGCCCAGTTTATTTTTTCTGAAGAATACCCAATCCAGGCCTACTTATTTTTCTACGCCCTGATGGGCTTCAACTCTTTCAAGACACCTGCAAATCTTGAAAGTAATATGAAATGGGTTGTAAATATAAAAACAGATGACAAATTGGCAATTACTTTATAATTTCTGAATTTTATTACATTTTCAGGTTCCTATTTCACTGGGCATTAACCTAATTTAAATATATCTTCAAAGTACTTTAAATCTGGCTGGACATTTCGGTATTAAAAATAGTTTGGAACCCACAGAAATATGCAAAATTGGCCCTAGCCAACCAAAAAAACGACTGCAATAAATTGCATAAGAAGTTGCCATGAGCTATATATAAATTATTAAAAAAAAGAGGGAGTGGTCTGACTTGTGGGCCTGTTTAGTTGACGCATATGCAAGATTTTTTAGGTATTATGTACGTCAACAAACAATTCTAGCAGACGTAATCCTTGGATGTGAATCCAACGGCCGTCGTGTTTCTTCAATCTCTGATCTTCTTGCTCCAGCCGCCAAAGCAGCGCCGGCGGGACCGCCTACTCCCGCCTCCC
Source organism: Triticum dicoccoides (assembly GCF_002162155.2). Classification (NCBI taxonomy): domain Eukaryota; kingdom Viridiplantae; phylum Streptophyta; class Magnoliopsida; order Poales; family Poaceae; genus Triticum; species Triticum dicoccoides. The sequence goes on along the minus strand of NC_041390.1, from coordinate 451,972,263 downwards.
ATGGCCGGCTGTGCTGCCGCGCAGGCCTCAGCGCCCCTACTACTCCCACCGCTGGCCAGGGCATCCCTCTACTCACCCACACCCCCTTTTATTCTGCGGCGACGGCAGCCTCACACCGCAGCCGAACCGGTGAACGCTCGTACTCCTCTCCGCGTGGGCATCCACTGTCGCGTCTTCCCCGGCTCCGCGTCGTCCCCTTCCTATGCCTCACCGTCGTCCACCGCCGTGGTGCTCTCGGCGCGGCGTGGTCAATATGGTCAACGACCGACTTCCATCGGAAGAGTACTGTGTGTGGAGACGCTGACAGCTGGGTCCACAGCAGCCGCAAGGAAGTGCCTCCTTATTACGCGGAAAATAATTATTCCTCCACCTGACAGCGAGGACCCACCGGACGGGCCACCAGTATTTTGCAAAAAAAATCATTTCCCCCTGATTGTTGGGACCCACCGGACGGGCCACCGTATTTGGCAAAAAAAACGTTTCCCCCGCTGTCAGCTCAGACCCACCGAAAGTGCCTCATTATTACGCACAAAAAAATGAATACACCCCCGGCTAGCTAGGACCCACCTTGGTGGGAGGCTGACTTGTGGGCCTACTAAGTTGACGGGGACGAAGGGCTTTATCAACTTAGTCAATATGAACGATTCTAGCTCCAGTGAGCATACAATGTCCATCCAACGGCCGTAGTGCTTCTTCAACCTCTGGTCTTCTTGCTCCAGCCGCCCAAAGCAGCGCCGGTCGTGCCGCATGCTCCTGCCTCCCGTCGCCGGCTGTGTTGCTGCGGAGGCCTCACCGCCCCCTACTATTCCCACCGCTGGCCAGGCCCTGTGGCGACGGCAGCCTCACACCGCAGCCGAACCAGTGAACCCTCGTACTCCTCTCCGTGCGGGCTTCCACTGATGCGTCTTCCCCGGCTCCGCGTCGTCCCCTTCCTAGGCCTCACCGTCGTCCACCGCCGTGGTGCTCTCGGCGCGGTGTGGTCAATGTGGTCAATGACCGACTTCCATCGGAAGAGTACTGTCCGTGGAGACGCTGATAGCTGGGTCCACGGACGCAGCAAGGAAGTGCCTCCTTATTACGCGTAAAATAATTATTCCTCCACCTAACAGCGGGGACCCACCGGACGGGCCACCAGTATTTTGCGAAAAAAATCGTTTCCCCCTGACTTCTGGGACCCACCGAACGGGCCATCGTATTTCACGACAAAAAGCCCCCCCGCTGTCAGCTCGGACCCACCGGAAGTGCCTCCTTATTACGCACAAAAAATGAATACTCCCCCGGCTAGCTGGGACCCACCTTAGTGGGATGCTGACTTGTGGGCCTACTAAGTTGACGGGGACGAAGGGCTTTGTCAACTTAGTCAATATGAACGATTCTAGCTCCAGTGACCGTACGATGTCCATCCAACGGCCGTAGTGCTTCTTCAACCTCTGGTCTTCTTGCTCCAGCCGCCCAAAGCAGCGCCGGTCGTGCCGCATGCTCCTGCCTCCCGTGGCCGGCTGTGCTGCCGCGGAGGCCTCACCCACCCCTACTATTCCCACCGCTGGCCAGGCCCTGCGGCCACGACAGCCTCACACCGCAGCCGAACCAGTGAACCCTCGTACTCCTCTCTGCGCGGGCTTCCACTGTCGCTTCTTCCCCGGCTCCGCGTCGTCCCCTTCCTAGGCCTCTCCGTCATCCACCGCTGTGGTGCTCTCGGCACGGCATGGTCAATGTGGTCAACGACCGACTTCCATCGGAAGAGTACTGTGCGTGGAGACGTTGACAGCTGGGGCCACGGCCGCAGCAAGGAAGTGCCTCCTTATTATGCACAAAATAATTATTCCTCCACCTGACAGCGGGGACCCATTGGACGGGCCACCGTATTTCGCGAAAAAACGTTTGCCCCTGACTGCTGGGACCCACCAGCTACATCTTCGCACGCAAGGAAGTGCCTGACAGTCGGGACCCACCTTGTCGAAGCATACGTAGCATTGTCATTATGGTTGCGAACATGTACGTACATATATACTGGTCGATGTAGAGGCGCGCACGTGTCGTAGTAGAGGCGCGCACGTAGCATGTACACGTACGTACAGCGGCTAGTGTGCAAGAAAGAAAATACGGCCACGTATGTGTACATACGGGCGGGGTCTCGAACGCCTACTCGCGCATACGTACGGCCAGGGCTCGTGTACATGACTGGGTCGGAACGGAGAAACAACGTCATCGTTGTGTTCATGGGGAGGGAACGGAATGCGTCGTGTTCATGGGGAGGTAACAGAATGCGTCGTGTTCATGGGGAGGCAACGGAACGCGTCGTGTTCATCGGGAGGGCTTGGACGGAACAGGCGATGGAAACGAGGCCTGGCGTACCGCAGAACGGAGGAAACGGCCTTGTGTTCGACCAGCCATGTTCGAAACGGGATCCTGTTGATCGGGAGGGGTCTGGCGTACCGCAAAACGGAGGAAACGGACCTCCTATGGTCGAAACGAGGGTCCTGTTCATCGGGAGGGGTGTGGCGTACCGCAAAACGGACGAAACAGACCTCCTACGGTCAAAATGGGGGTCCTCTTCATCAGGAGGGGTGTGGCGTACCGCAAAACGGGACTCCACGGGATACTGTTCATCTCCACCGTCAACCCCCTCCAGCCTCCACGAGCTACTATTCATCCACCGTCGACCTCCTTCAGCCTCCACCTGCGACTGTTCATCCACGGGCTCCTGTTCATCCAGCCTCCACCGCGCGCTACTCCACCGGCTACTGTTCAACCAGCCCTCTCCACGGGCTCCTGTTCAACCACCCCTCCACGGGATACTGTTCATCCTACCCTCCACCGTCTACTGTTCATCCTGCCCTCCACGGGGTGGTCCTGTTCATCCAGCCCTCCACGGGGTCCTGTTCATCCAGCCCCAACCGGCTCGATCGATCGGGGTCCTGTTCATCCAGAGGCAACACCATGGTGTCCTATTCATCCACCCCCACCGGGAACTGTCCATC
>NC_041390.1:451918087-451968835 GCF_002162155.2 Triticum dicoccoides | reverse complement strand
TCAGAGGCAGCATCGATCGGCTTCAGTTAGCAGCAGTAGCGAAGGAATCGCTCGATCGGGTTCAGTTAACATCCATCGATCGATAGCTCGGGTTCAGTAACGTGTAGCCTGCAGTGCAATCGCTCGGGTTCAGTTAGAGCCCAACGCCTCGCTCGGGTTCAGTTAGAGCCAACGCCTCGCACACACGCGCGTACGTGTATGAGGAAACGCGCATCGCTCGGCCCCCGACCTCCCACCGTAACCGAGAACTCCCTGAAATATTCCTCGCCCTCGCTTCTACCACGGTTTTTTCCGTCATGGACGGCCCAAAGAATGTCATGCGGCTGCGTCTCCGGCCCGCCCAGGACGAAAAGCCCATTTTCTGTCATGATTTTTTGTCATAGAAGTAGGAGCCCAACACATCTCTGATGATACCGGGTTTTGTCACAATTATCGTCATAGAAGTGTCATACGTATGACAGAAAAAAAATTCGTTCGGCCCAAAATGTCACGGATGTGTCTTTTTTTTGTAGTGAGTGTTGGTCCAAACTAGAGCCCCTTGCAGCGCCACCTCGGGGAAACTTGAGGGTTGGTTTTAGTTGTACGGACCGCTCATCCGGTGTGCCCTGAGAACGAGATATGTGCAGCTCCTATCGGGATTTGTCGGCACATTCGGGCGGCTTTGCTGGTCTTGTTTTACCATTGTCGAGATGTCTTGTAACCGGGATTCCGAGTCTAATCGGGTGTTCCTGGGAGAAGGAATATCCTTCATTGACCATGAGAGCTTGTGATGGGCTAAGTTGGGACACCCCTGCAGGGTTTTGAACTTTCGAAAGCCGTGCCCGTGGTTATGGGCAGATGGGAATTTGTTAATATCCGGTTGCATAGAACTTGACACTTAACTTAATTAAAATGAATCAACCGCGTGTGTAGACGTGATGGTCTCTTTTCGGCGGAGTCCGGGAAGAGAACACGGTCTTGTGTTATGCTTGAACGTAAGTAGTTTCAGGATCACTTCTTGATCACTTCTAGTTCATGACCATGCTTTGCTTCTCTTCTCGCTCTCACTTGCGTAAGTTAGCCACCATATATGCTAGTGCTTGCTGCAGCTCCACCTCACTACCTTTTTCCTACCCATAAGCTTAAATAGTCTTGATCCGAGGGTGTGAGATTGCTGAGTCATCGTGACTCACAGATACTTCCAAACAGTTGCAGGTGCCGATGATACCAGTGCAGATGACGCAACCGAGCTCAAGTGGGAGCTTGATGAAGATCTTGATCGTAGTCTTGTTTCGTTTCCAGTTGATCAGTAGTGGAGCCCAGTCGGGGTGATCGGGGATCTATGCATTTGGGGTTGTCTTTCTTTATTGGGTTCCGTAGTCGGACCTTGATTGTATTCTGGATGATGTAATGCTACATTTATGTATTGTGTGAAGTGGCGATTGTAAGCCAACTCTTTATCCCTTTCATATTCAGTACATGGGATGTGTAAAGATTACCCCTCTTGCGACATGCCTACTATGCGGTTATGCCTCTAAGTCGTGCTCTGACACGTGGGAGATATAACCGCATCGTGGGTGTTTCAAGTTGGTAATCAGAGCCTTCCCCGACTTAGGAGCCCCCTGCTTGATCGAATCGCTAGCGTTGTTGAGTCTAGAAAAATGTTTTGAGTCTTATAGGATTATATATATCGAAGAGTAGGATTCTTTTTACTCCTCAGTCCCTTCGTCGCTCTGGTGAGGCCTCCTGACGTAGAGTTTTGACTTTTCTCTTCTCAAATTTCACGGAAAAAATTTAGGATCACGCTGGTATCTTGGAATCGTTCCGATAGTTTTGTGATGAGAACATTGTTCTTGGTGCCTCCTGACATTTAGGGGTTGTGGCACTGTCCCGGGGAGTTGAGCTCCGAGGTGTTGCCGTCACAATTTTGTCATTGCAGTTCTGGAATACTTGAGTTTCGCCGACATAAAAAATCTCTTTTATGTTGGGGAACGTAGCAGAATTTTATAATTTTCTATGCATCACCAAGATCAATCTATGGAGTCATCTAGCAACAAGGGAGAGAGGAGTGCATCTACATACCCTTGTAGATCACGAGCGGAAGCGTTCAAGAGAACGGGGTTGATGGAGTCGTACTCGACGTGATCCAAATCACCGAAGATCCTAGCGCCGAACAGACGGCACCTCCGCGTTCAACACATGTACGGAGCGAGGACGTCTCCTGCGCCTTGATCCAGCAAGGAGGAGGGAGAGGTTGAGGAAGAGAGCTCCCACAACAGCACGACGGCGTGGTGGTGGTGAAGCTGCAGTACTCCGGCAGGGCTTCGCCAAGCTCTTATGGAGGAGGAGAGGTGTTGGGGAGGGGAGGGGCTGCACCTTGGATGTTGTATGCAGCCCTCCCCTCACCCCTCTATTTATAGGGGAAGGGGGAAGGGGGCCGGCCCCCTCTAGATGAGATCTAGAGGGGGGCGGCGGCCAAGGGGAGGGGGGCTTGCCCCCCAAGCAAGGGGGCGCCCCCCTTAGGGTTTCCCCCCAACCCTAGGCGCATGGGCCCTAGGGGGGTGTGGCGCCCCAGCCCACTTGGGCTGGTTCCCTTCTCCATACATCCCATAAGGCCCTCCGGAAGAGGTGGCCCCTCCCGGTGGACCCCCGGAACCCCTCTGGTGGCCCTGGTACAATACCGATATGCCCCCGAACCTTTCCGTCGACCGTATGACAACTTCCCATATATAAATCTTTACCTCCGGACCATTCCGGAACTCCTTGTGACGTCCGGGATCTTATCCGGGACTCTGAACAACATTCGGTAATCACATACAAGTCTTCCTAACAACCCTAGCATCACCGAACCTTAAGTGTGTAGACCCTACGGGTTCGGGAGACATGCAGACATGACCGAGACGACTCTCCGGTCAATAACCAACAGCGGGGTCTGGATACCCATGTTGGCTCCCACATGCTCCATGATGATTTCATCGGATGAACCACGATGTCGAGGATTCAATCAATCAGTATACAATTCCCTTTGTCAATCGGTACGTTACTTGCCCGAGACTCGATCGTCGGTATCCCAATACCTTGTTCAGTCTCGTTACCGGCAAGTCACTTTACTCGTACCGTAATGCATGATCCCGTGATCAACCACTTGATCACATTGAGCTCATTATGATGATGCATTACCGAGTGGGCCCAGAGATACCTCTCCGTCATACGGAGTGACAAATCCCAGTCTCGATTCGTGCCAACCCAACAGACACTTTCGGAGATACCTGTAATGTACCTTTATAGTCACCCAGTTACGTTGTGACGTTTGGCACACCCAAGGCACTCCTACGGTATCCGGGAGTTGCACAATCTCATGGTCTAAGGAAATGATACTTGACATTCAGAAAAGCTACAGCAAACGAGCTACACGATCTTTGAGCTATGCTTAGGATTGGGTCTTGTCCATCACATCATTCTCCTAATGATGTGATCCCGTTATCAATGACATCCAATGTCCATAGTCAGGAAACCATGACTATCTTTTGATCAACGAGCTACTCAACTAGAGGCTCACTAGGGACGTGTTGTGGTCTATGTATTCACACATGTATTACGATTTCCGGATAACATAATTATAGCATGAACAATAGACAATTATCATGAACAAAGAAATATAATAATAACCATTTTATTATTGCCTCTAGGGCATATTTCCAACAGTCTCCCACTTGCACTAGAGTCAATATTCTAGTTACATTGTGATGAATCGAACACCCATGCAGTTCTGGTGTTGATCATGTTTTGCTCTAGGGAGAGGTTTAGTCAACGGATCTGCTACATTCAGGTCCGTATGTACTTTACAAATCTCTATGTCTCCATTTTGAATACTTTCACGAATGGAGTTGAAGCGACGCTTGATATGCCTGGTCTTCCTGTGAAACCTGGGCTCCTTGGCAAGGGCAATAGCTCCAGTGTTGTCACAGAAGAGAGTCATCGGGCCCGACGCATTGGGTATGACCCCTAGGTCGGTAACGAACTCCTTCACCCAGACTGCTTCTTGTGCTGCCTCTGAGGCTGCCATGTACTCCACTTCACATGTAGATCCCGCCACAATGCTTTGCTTGCAACTGCACCAGCTTACTGCCCCACCATTCAAAATATACACGTATCCGGTTTGTGACTTAGAGTCATCTAGATCTGTGTCGAAGCTAGCATCGACGTAACCCTTTACGACAAGCTCTTCGTCACCTCCATAAACAAGAAACATTTCCTTAGTCCTTTTCAGGTACTTCAGGATATTCTTGACTGCTGTCAGTGTTCCATGCCGGGATTACTTTGGTACCTTCCTACCAAACTTACGGCAAGGTTTACATCAGGTCTGGTACGCAGCATAGCATACATGATAGACCCTATGGCCGAGGCATAGGGGACGACACTCATATTTTCTCTATCTTTTGCCGTGGTCGGGCATTGAGCCGTGCTCAATCTCGTAGCTTGCAATACAGGCAAGAACCCCTTCTTTGACTGATCCATTTTGAACTTCTTCAATATCTTGTCAAGGTACGTACTCTGTGAAAGACCAATGAGGCATCTCGATCTATATCTATAGATCTTGATGCCTAATATATAAGCAGCTTCTCCAAGGTCCTTCATTGAAAAACACTTGTTCAAGTAGGCCTTTATGCTTTCCAAGAATTCTATATCATTTCCCATCAACAGAATGTCATCCATATACAATATGAGAAATGCTACAGAGCTCCCACTCACTTTCTTGTAAATGCAGGCTTCTCCATAAGTCTGCATAAACCCAAACACTTTGATCATCTCATCAAAATGAATGTTCCAACTCCGAGATGCTTGGACCAGCCCATAAATCGAGCGTTGGAGCTTGCACACCTTGTCAGCATTCTTAGGATCGACAAAACCTTCTGGCTGCATCATATACAATTCTTCCTTAAGGAAACCATTAAGGAATGCTGTTTTGACGTCCATTTGCCATATCTCATAATCATAGAATGCGGCAATTGCTAACATGATTCGGACGGACTTCAGCTTCACTACGGGTGAGAAAGTCTCATCGTAGTCAACCCCTTGAACTTGTCGATAACCCTTAGCGACAAGCTGAGCTTTATAGATGGTCACATTACCATCCGCGTCTGTCTTCTTCTTAAAGATCCATTTATTTTCTATGGCTCGCCGATCATCGGGCAAGTCAGTCAAAGTCCATACTTCGTTTTCATACATGGATCCTATCTCGGATTTCATGGCTTCCAGCCATTTGTCGGAATTTGGGCCCGCCGTCGCTTCTTCATAGTTCGAAGGTTCACCGTTGTCTAACAACATGATTTCCAAGACAGGGTTGCCATACCACTCTGGTGCGGAACGTGTCCTCGTGGACCTACGAAGTTCAGTAGCAACTTGATCTGAAGTTTCATGATCATCATCATCAACTTCCTCTCTAGTAGGTGCAGGCACCTCAGGAACATTTTCTTGAGCTGCGCCACTTACCGGTTCAAGAGGTAATACTTCATCAAGTTCTACTTTCCTCCCACTTATTTCTTTCGAGAGAAACTCTTTCTCTAGAAAGGACCCATTCTTGGCAACAAAGATCTTGCCTTCGGATCTGAGGTAGAAGGTATACCCAACAGTTTCTTTAGGGTATCCTATGAAGACGCATTTTTCCGACTTGGGTTCGAGCTTTTCAGGTTGAAGTTTCTTGACATAAGCATCGCATCCCCAAACTTTTAGAAACGACAGCTTAGGTTTCTTCCCAAACCATAATTCATACGGTGTCTTCTCAACGGATTTTGACGGAGCCCTATTTAAAGTGAATGCGGCAGTCTCTAAAGCATAGCCCCAAAATGACAGCGGTAGATCGGTAAGAGACATCATAGATCGCACCATATCTAATAGAGTGCGATTATAACGTTCGGACACACCATTACGCTGAGGTGTTCCAGGCGGCGTGAGTTGTGAAACTATTCCACATTTTCTTAAGTGTGTGCCAAATTCGTGACTCAAGTATTCTCCCCCATGATCTGATCGCAAGAACTTGATTTTCCTATCACGTTGATTCTCAACCTCACTCTGAAATTCCTTGAACTTTTCAAAGGTCTCAGACTTGTGTTTCATTAAGTAGACATACCCATATCTACTCAAGTCATCAGTGAGGGTGATAACATAACGATAGCCACCACGAGCCTCAACACTCATTGGACCGCACACATCAGTATGTATGATTTCCAATAAGTTGGTTGCTCGCTCCATTGTTCCTGAGAACGGAGTCTTGGTCATTTTACCCATGAGGCATGGTTCGCACGTGTCAAATGATTCGTAATCAAGAGACTCTAAAAGTCCATCTGCATGGAGATTCTTCATGCGTTTGACACCTATGTGACCAAGGCGGCAGTGCCACAAGTATGTGGGACTATCATTATCAACCTTACATCTTTTGGTATTCACACTATGAATATGTGTAGCATTACGCTCAAGATTCATTAAGAATAAACCATTCACCATTGGAGCATGACCATAAAACATATCTCTCACATAAATAGAACAACCATTATTCTCGGATTTAAATGAGTAGCCATCTCGAATTAAACGAGATCCTGATACAATGTTCATGCTCAAAGCTGGCACTAAATAACAATTATTGAGGTTTAAAACTAATCCCGTAGGTAAATGTAGAGGTAATGTGCCGACGGCGATCACATCGACCTTGGAACCATTCCCGACGCGCATCATCACCTCGTCCTTCGCCAGTCTCCGCTTACTCCGCACCTCCTGCTTTGAGTTACAAATGTGAGCAACCGCACCGGTATCAAATACCCAGGAGCTACTACGAGTACTGGTAAGGTACACATCAATTACATGTATATCACATATACCTTGGCCTTCTTGTCCGCTAAGTATTTGGGGCAGTTCCGCTTCCAGTGACCACTTCCCTTGCAATAAAAACACTCAGTCTCGGGCTTGGGTCCATTCTTTGGCTTCTTCCCGGTAGCTTGCTTACCGGGTGCGGCAACTCCCTTGCCGTCCTTCTTGAAGTTCTTTTTACCCTTGCCTTTCTTGAACTTAGTGGTTTTATTCACCATCAACACTTGATGTTCCTTTTTGATTTCCACCTCTGCTGATTTCAGCATTGAATATACCTCAGGAATGGTCTTTCACATCCCTTGCATATTGAAGTTCATCACAAAGCTCTTTTAGCTTGGTGGAAGCAACTGAAGGATTCTGTCAATGACCGCGTCATCCGGGAGATTAACTCCCAGCTGAGACAAGCGGTTATGCAACCCAGACATTTTGAGTATGTGCTCACTGACAGAACTATTTTCCTCCATCTTACAACTGAAGAACTTGTCGGAGACTTCATATCTCTCGACCCGGGCATGAGCTTGAAAAACCATTTTCAGCTCTTCAAACATCTCATATGCTCCGTGTCTTTCAAAATGCTTTTGGAGCCCCGGTTCTAAGCTGTAAAGGATGCCGCACTGAACGAGGGAGTAATCATCAGCACGTGACTGCCAAGCGTTCACAACGTCTTGGTTCTCTGGGCCAGGTGCGTCACCTAGCGGTGCTTCTAGGACATAATCTTTCTTGGCAGCTATGAGGATGATCCTCAGGTTTCGGACCCAGTCCGTATAGTTGCTGCCATCGTCTTTCAGCTTGGTTTTCTCTAGGAATGCGTTGAAGTTGTGGACAACATGGGCCATTTGATCTACAAGACATATTGTAAAGATTTTAGACTAAGTTCATGATAATTAAGTTCATCTAATCAAATTATTCAATGAACTCCCACTCAGATAGACATTAGACATCCCTCCAGTCATCTAAGTATAACATGATCCGAGTTAACTAGGCCGTGTCCAATCATCATGTGAGACGGACTAGTCAACATCGGTGAACATCTTCATGTTGATCGTATCTTCTATACGACTCATGCTTGACCTTTCGGTCTTCCGTGTTCCGAGGCCATGTCTGTACATGCTAGGCTCTTCATGTCAACCTAAGTGTATTGCGTGTGTAAATCTGGCTTACACCTGTTGTATTCGAATGTTAGAATCTATCACACCCAATCATCACGTGGTGCTTCGAAACAACAAACCTTCACAACGGTGCACAATTAGGGGGAACACTTTCTTGAAATTATTATGAGGGATCATCTTATTTAAGCTACCATCGTTCTAAGCAAATAAGATGTAAAACATGATAAACATCACATGCAATCAAATAGTGACATGATATGGCCAATATCATTTGCTCCTTTTGATCTCCATCTTCGGGGCTCCATGATCATCGTTGTCACCGGCATGACACCATGATCTCCATCATCGTGTCTTCTTGAAGTTGTCTCATCATCTATTACTTCTACTACTATGGCTAACGCTTTAGCAATAAAGTAAAGTAATTACATGACGTTTATGTTGACACGCATGTCATAAATAAATAAAGACAACTCCTATGGCTCCTGCCGGTTGTCATACTCATCGACATGTAAGTCGTGATTCCTATTACAAGAACATGATCATCTCATACATCACATATATCATCCATCACATCCTTTGGCCATATCACATCACAAAACACTTGCTGCAAAAACAAGTTAGACGTCCTCTAATTGTTGTTGCAAGTTTTTACGTGGCTACTATAGGTTTCTAGCAAGAACGTTTCTTACCTACGCCAAAACCACAACGTGAATTGCCAATTTCTATTTACCCTTCATAAGTACCCTGTTCATCGAATCCGATCCGACTAAAGTGGGAGAGATAGACACCCGCCAGCCACCTTATGCAACTAGTGCATGTCAGTCAGTGGAACCGGTCTCATGTAAGCGTACGTGTAAGGTTGGTCCAGGCCGCTTCATCCCACAATGCCGCCGAATCAAGATAAGACTAGTAACGGCAAGATAATTGACAATATCGACGCCCACAACTGCTTTGTGTTCTACTTGTGCATAGTAACTACGCATAGACCTAGCTCATGATGCCACTGTTGGGGAACGTAGCAGAATTTTAAAATTTTCTATGCATCACCAAGATCAATCTATGGAGTCATCTAGCAACGAGGGAGAGAGGAGTGCATCTACATACCCTTGTAGATCACGAGCGGAAGCGTTCAAGAGAACGGGGTTGATGGAGTCGTACTCGACGTGATCCAAATCACCGAAGATCCTAGCGCCGAACGGACGGCACCTCCACGTTCAACACACGTACGGAGCGAGGACGTCTCCCGCGCCTTGATCCAGCAAGGAGGAGGGAGAGGTTGAGGAAGAGAGCTCCCACAGCAGCACGACGACGTGGTGGTGGTGAAGCTGCAGTACTCCGGCAGGGCTTCGCCAAGCTCTTATGGAGGAGGAGAGGTGTTGGGGAGGGGAGGGGCTGCGCCTTGGATGTTGTATGCAGCCCTCCCCTCACCCCTCTATTTATAGGGGAAGGGGGGAGGGGGCCATCCCCCTCTAGATGAGATCTAGAGGGGGGCGGTGGCCAAGGGGAGGGGGGCTTGCCCCCCAAGCAAGGGGGCGCCCCCCTTAGGGTTTCCCCCCAACCCTAGGTGCATGGGCCCTAGGGGGGTGTGGCACCCCAGCCCACTTGGGCTGGTTCCCTTCTCCATACAGCCCATAAGGCCCTCCGGAAGAGGTGGCCCCTCCCGGTGGACCCCCGGAACCCCTCCGGTGGCCCCGGTACAATATCGATATGCCCCCGAACCTTTCCGGCGACCGTATGACAACTTCCCACATATAAATCTTTACCTCCGGAACTCCTCGTGATGTTCGGGATCTCATCCGGGACTCCAAACAACATTCGGTAATCACATACAAGTCTTCCTAACAACCCTAGCGTCACCGAACCTTAAGTGTGTAGACCCTACGGGTTCGGGAGACATGCAGACATGACCGAGACGACTCTCCGGTCAATAACCAACAGCAGGATCTGGATACCCATGTTGGCTCCCACATGCTCCACGATGATCTCATCGGATGAACCACGAATTCGAGGATTCAATCAATCCGTATACAATTCCCTTTGTCAATCGGTACATTACTTGCCCGAGACTCGATCGTCGGTATCCCAATACCTTGTTCAGTCTCATTACCGGCAAGTCACTTTACTCGTACCGTAATGCATGATCCCGTGATCAACCACTTGATCACATTGAGCTCATTATGATGATGCATTACCGAGTGGGCCCAGAGATACCTCTCCATCATACGGAGTGACAAATCCCAGTCTCGATTCGTGCCAACCCAACAGACACTTTCGGAGATACCTGTAATGTACCTTTATAGTCACCCAGTTACGTTGTGACGTTTGGCACACCCAAGGCACTCCTACGCTATCCGGGAGTTGCATAATCTCATGGTCTAAGGAAATGATACTTGACATTCAGAAAAGCTACAGCAAACGAACTACACGATCTTTGAGCTATGCTTAGGATTGGTTCTTGTCCATCACATCATTCTCCTAATGATGTGATCCCGTTATCAATGACATCCAATGTCCATAGTTAGGAAACCATGACTATCTTTTGATCAACGAGGTAGTCAACTAGAGGCTCACTAGGGACGTGTTGTGCTCTATGTATTCACACATGTATTACGATTTCCGGATAACACAATTATAGCATGAACAATAGACAATTATCATGAACAAAGAAATATAATAATAACCATTTTATTATTGCCTCTAGGGCATATTTCCAACATTTTATGCAGTTGTTGGTGAGATAACCTTGACGCCACCCAATACTGGCGGGAGTTTGGGAGTATTGCCATAACTCGTATAATGGATGCTTTTCGAAGGTTGAGGTAAATGATTTCCGAAGATTTCTTGGTTATGTGTTGAAGGATGGATACAGCTGGATGTAGGATTTGCTAGTTTTGGGTGAGATATTATGCTTCCCCTATATCACCAACACCTGATTGCATAACCAGAAAGTCTCGGGAGTTTATAAGTGGGAATTCAAGTAGCTCCTAGAATATCATCCAACAGACACATGATACGATATGGGATCTATCATATGTTTGTTTCTGGCTTATTTTGCAAGCCAATCCTTTGTTTTTGATTGATTGTGGTATTCGAGTTGCTTCAATGTCAAATGTGTTTCCATATCTTTCCTAAGTGGTGTTCTCACATTTCTATGTGAATACTAATCCTTCTTGATCATCGAGATTGTCATGTCAATTCTTTTCCAACCGGCATGCTTCTCTTCAAGTGGATCCGAACATTTCAACATTCGCAAGTTCAATTGGAAGTTCTCTCAATAGTGTTTGTTCATCTGTCCCAAGCTGCCTTTGTTTTTCCCGCCCACCCACCCTTGTTTCTTCAAGGACTCAGATTTCTCGATCAAGTATCTATTTTATGGATGGGAAGTCTCTCCATTCTTTTCCGTCAATGTTCTTATCCGGTGATTCTCATGAAGATACTAACGGAGCTTCAAGATCATCATTCTTCGTTCTCTTTCTTCTCCGATGGATTCGATTCAAGCTTTGTCGATCATATCTTTTCCTCGTTTCAAATGTTTTCTCATGCTGTTGCACCTCATAATCATTCCCCGCTTGCTACTCAATTGTCCCAGAGTGCTGAAGATATCTCGAAAGATTCGCGTTGCCATTCTCAATCGTTCAAGATATCTCGAGGTTGTTATCTCATTCAAGCCATTTAACTCAACCGGTGCAATCTCTCTTTTCAAGTAATCGTTCAACGGTGTTTCTTTTGAGTGGGCCCTAACCCACAGGTCTTTTCCCAAGATCTTACCTGACTCTTCTAATTTTCCCGGAGCTTCTCAAATTCTTCCTAAGTTTGATGTAAGAATGAGTTATCATCAGTCAAATGCCTTTTCTCCAAGATCGGTCAAATTCTTTTCATCGTTGGCTCAACCTCTTCGCTTTTGATTCTCCCGGAGTATCTCAATAATTCATGGTGGTGTTTCTCGTCGTCATTCTCGGATTTTGAAGACCGAAGAAGAGTTTTTCCTCCAAATCTTATCCGTTCTCTCAAGGATCCATGGTGCTAGATTTACGCCATCCTCTCATAATTGTTTTCAATTGCAAGAATTATTTTCACCCATCCGGAGCAATTCAGGAGTCCTTTCAGTTTGATTCTCCGAAGGCCATCATTTCGGAATTATTCATTCCCAGCTTTCAGCTCTCATTCTCCAAATCTTACCGGTGCATTATTCAAGTGTTATCTAATCAGTTTGGGATCTCTTCATTCTCTAGTATCTAAATTTCCCCAAGTATCTTCGTTCGTTTTCTAATTCTTACCGGTGATTCATCTCTTTTCTTCGTTCTTTTTCAATTCTTATGGTGGTTCGTTCAAGATTTCTTTTCCTTCATTATCATATCAATGCATTCGTTGTTTCAATCCTATTGGTGGTTCGTTGAAGACCTTTTCAAGATTACGCTATATCTCTCCTGAATCTTTTCTACGAGAATAAGTAGTATGCCAAATCCGTTGCTTGTCATCAATTTAATTGATGAAGGATAAGCATAATGTAATTCTTATTCTTGTTTCATCGAGCAAATTTAATTCTTTATTCCGGAGGTTCATCAAAATTCTTGATTTTAGTTGTTCTTCAATCTTTCCTGAGTTTCAAGTTTTCTCGGTTATATCATCGCGAAGCTCCATCTAAATCATTGCAATGATTCACCTTGTGTTTTCAACTTCTCTTTCTTTTCGTTTGATCATCCTTTTATTACCGGAGTTCTTCATGGAGGCTCTACATGATGGTTCATCAAGGATTTAATTCCTTCTCGAAGTGTTCATTGAGATTCTTTTCAGAGGAGCTCAAGCATTCTTCATCTTGCAATCCAGAGTGCAATTGTTCTCCCTTATCTTTTGAGGTGGTAATATATCATTCTTCATTCACAAGAATGAGGTATTTAAACCCATCACTTTCTTCCATGGAGTTATCTCGGTATAAATTTCACCTAAAGCCTTCCATTGGGAATGTTGCTCTTTGTGGTGATTATCTATGATCCAAGTTTTATCCTTATCACCTCGGTGGAAGAAAGATTTCTATCTTTTTCTAGCTCCCAATAAATTTTTTTCCGTGAGTGGCAGAATTTCACCTCATAATTTGGAGATGTCTTCCATAAGCCCACACCAAGCTTATCCTTTCGTTGTTGATAATCCAACAACTCCATTCTAGCATTGGTTGTAAGCGTGCTCTCCCAAGATCTTGTTTCCCTCCGTTCATTCCATTCCATTCTCTCATTTCTTCCGGAGGTTTTGTGGTGTTGATCTTTTCAATCCTCATCTCAAATGGTGAGGATCATGCTCCTTTTCCTTTCTTATCCGTTTAACCAGAGTGTTGTGCCCTCTGCTCAAGTTCTTTTCACCTTATCAAGTCTTGCATCTCTTTTCAATCGGAGTGCTGCCCAAATTGGTTCTCCCTTGTTCCTCTTTTCTAACGGAGAGTTATCAACTTTGTTCATCTCCGTTGCATTATTTATTTCAATTTGCTCAACCTCTCAAGGTTCTTTGGTTTCACTCCTTTGTCAAAGAAGCAACTTAGTTTTACCTCTTATCTTCCTCTTCCTTTTCCCTCCGGTGCCATGCTAGATCTCGGGACGAGATCCTCTAGTAGTGGTGGAGTGTTGTAACGCCCCGAGACCGTTGCGCCAGGTGTCTTCCAGTTATTCATTGTTGTTGCCTTGTCATTTGTTTGTGTATCATGCATTTCATATCATGTCATCATGTGCATCTCATTTGCATACGTGTTCGTCTCATGCATCCGAGCATTTTCCCCGTTGCCCGTTTTGCAATCCGACACTCCTATGTCCTCCGGCGCCCTCCTTTTGCCTCTTTTCATGTGCAGGTGTTGAACGTTCTCGGATTGGACCGATATTTGCCAAGCGGCCTTGGTTCACTACCGGTAGACCGCCTGTCAAGTTTCGTGCCATTTGGAGTTCGTTTAATACTCCAACGGTTAACCGGGGAACCGTAAAGGCCTCGTGTGTGTTGCAGCCCAACACCCCTCTAAGTCAGCCCACAAACCCATCCAAATCCCCTCCATCCTCTCGGTCATTCGATCACGATCGCGTGGCCGAAAACCGCACCTCATTTGGACTCTCCTAGCTCCCTCTACCTATATATTTGCACCTCCCCCCGAAAATTCGCGGATGAAACCCTAACCTTCTTCCTCTCCGCGTCGCCGGACAAAAATCCCGTCGCCCGGACATGTCCGCCGCGCCCGGCCACCTCACTCCAGCCAATCCGAAGCCGCCACCTCAGCAGCGCCGCCTCTCTCCTCCTCTAGCGCGTCGCCACGTGTCCCCCCAGCGCCCCACTCCGCGTGAAGCCCGCGAGCCCGAGCCAGGCCCTCCCCAGCCCGGCTCCCCGCGCGCGTCGCCTGTGCGCCTCCCCGCCCGCTCGCGCCGCCCACCGTGCGCCTCGCCGGCCGCCGCCCGCTCGCGCCACCCGCCGCCTCCTCGCCGCTGCCCGCCACCTTCCCTCGCGTCGCCAACCGCGCCGCTCGCCGCCAGCATCGCCCCGCGCCTCTGCGACCGGCGCCGCCCCTGCTAGCGCCTCCACCGGCCGTCTCCGGCGAGCTCCGCCACCGCGCCGCCCGGATCTGGCATCTCCGGCGCCGCCCCGTCCTACACCGACCACCGCGACGAAGATTCCGGTGATCCTTGGAAAGCGCGCCCGAAACCCTAGATCTGTTTCGGAGGTGATATTTTCATCTAAGTCCCTTAATTCTTACATTCTGGAGCCCTGTTCATTGCATCATAACTCCTCATCCGTAGCTCTGTTTGTGCGTATGAGATATCAAAATGTTCATCTGGATGTGCTCTTCATTTTGTTCCATTCTGCCACGCTTGTTTGAGTCCATATTGATGCCCTAATTGCTGTTGCAAGAGTGCTATAAAATATTAGTTCCTGTTTCTTAACAGATTATGAGCATTTGTCATTTTTGCCATAATTATTGTGTGCTGCATATGGGCATGAGCTCTACATGTGTTTTGGGCTATGTCATGCCATCTTTATAGGGGTGTATGCCATGTATTTTTGTGATCAATGTGGTGACTAGCACAAGCATGCAAAGTAGCTCTCGTGATGTTGCTGATTTCAGGGACTTAGAATTTCACTAAGTCATTTCCCTACTGTTATTTTAATGCCATGTATTCATGTTGCTATAGAGAGATCCGTGCTTCTTTTGAGTATGTTTAGTAAAGATGATTTTTACATATGGTTGTGTTCAATCCATCCATGCCCCTATTTGCATTTATGGAGTGCCCTAGCATGACTCAATCTTGCTCTACTTTTGCTATAAAATGTTCCTGACAGATTGTTTACGTGTTAATCAATTTTGCCAAGGTTGTTGTAGTTAATCCATGCATGCTATGAGATTGTTCTTGCCATGGTTAGCTTCTTGAACATGTCTTCTTGCTGGTAGTATGCTTAGCTTATCATGCAATGCCTTGTGTTGAGTGAATCGAGCTCGCAAACATGCCTTCATTATTTTGTTTTGCCATGTCCAGTTTTCTGCTAAGTCTGAATCTGTTAACGTAACTTGCTATGTTTACATAGGTGCCATCATATCTTATGATCCTTTTTGGCTTATGGTCAGTAAGGGACTTTTGTTATATGCTTTGAGTAGATTCATGCCATGCCTTGTTTTGCCATGATATGGTCCTGTAGCATGTTGTTATCTTGCTCTAAATATTGCTTCCTGATGTTAATTCCTGGCATGTTAGTATTTTCACTAAGTCTGGGAAGCTGATATCTTTTGCTCTTTTGCCATGCTTGTTTGAACCCGCTCTTGTGTGATTTAGCCGTAGCTCAGTGTTCATCTTTTGTCAAGCATCTTGAGTAGAGCACTTCCATGTGCTTTGTCGCTATGTTGGAGTGCAGTAACTTAGTTTCTAGTTGCATTCTAGATGGCATCGTGCTGTTAATCGCAGAATTGTGCCATTATTATTTTGCTTGCCATTTGCAAACCGTGCATCCGATTCCGTTGATCTTTATATCAATTTCGACCGAAATCAACTCATCTTTCCAGCGGCAAGCTTGGTTTGCCAAGTTGAGGCATGGTTCAATCTTTTCCTTCCGGAGCACGCATATGCATTGCATATCACATCTCGCATATCATGCCATGTTTTGCATCATGTTGCTTGCGCATTGCACCATGGTTGATTGTTGTTTCCTTTGCTTGTGTTCTTGCTTTGGGTAGATCCGGGAGACGAGTTCGTGATTGAGGAACCCGTTGAGTACGCTTACGAGGATCAAGCTTACATCAACTCAGAGAACTTTGCAGGCAAGATGATCATACCCTCGAAATCACTTCTATCTTTGCTTGCTAGTTGCTCGCTCTTTTGCTATGCTGCGATACCTACCACTTGCTATATCATGTTGGGGAACGTAGTAATTTCAAAAAATTTCCTACGCTCACGCAAGATCATGGTGATGCATAGCAACGAGAGGGGAGAGTGTGATCTATGTACCCTTGTAGACCGACAGCGGAAGCGTTGTGACAACGCGGTTGATGTAGTCGTACGTCTTCACGATCCGACCGATCCAAGCACCGTTACTCCGGCACCTCCGAGTTCTTGGCACACGTTTAGCTCGATGACAATCCCCGGGCTCCGATCCAGCAAAGCGTCGGGGAGGAGTTCCGTCAGCACGACGGCGTGGTGACGATCTTGATGTTCCATCGTCGCAGGGCTTCGCCTAAGCACCACTACAATATGACCGAGGTGGAATATGGTGGAGGGGTGAAAGTGCAACTATCCCTAGGTGGTTTTGGTAATTCATAACAACATATAGCTCATTGAGCTAATGCTATTCCAAGATGATTATTTCAGGAAAGCTCAATGATTGGCATGGCATGGATGTGAAAGTGGAACCCTCAAAATGCTAAGGACAAAGGATTGGCTCAAGCTCAAAAGCTCAAGACTCTTCTTTTTATATTTTAGTGATCCAAGATCACATTGAGTCCATAGGAAAAGCCAATACTATCAAGGAGGGATGAGGTGTTGCTTAATGAGCCTCTTGCTTCATGTGCTTAATGATATGCTCCAAAAACCCTCAACTACTTTCCCATATCCACATATGACCTAAACTCTAAGCCAAACTCGGTCCTACCGATTTTTCCTATCCGGCGCCACCGAGTTTCAATTGTCATTAGCCACTGCCAAACCCTAGCAATTCGGTCCTACCGATAAGGATCTCGGTCCCACCGAGATGGGGTTGCAAACTCTCTGTTTCCCTTTCGTAACTTTTTGGTCCCACCGAAAGAGCGAATCGGTCCCACCGAGATTGCAATGTAAACTCAGTGTTTCCCCTTTGTAACTTTTTGGTCTCACCGAGTTCCACTCGGTCTCACCGAAAGAGCAAATCGGTCCCACCGAGTTTGCCTGACCAACTCTCTGGTTAGCTAATTACCAAACTCGGTCTCACCGAGTTTGCGTAATCGGTCTCACCGAGATTACGTTATGCCCAAACCCTAACCGAATCGGTCCTACCGAGTTGCATTTCAGTCCCACCGAAATTCCTAACGGTCACTAGGTTTACCATTTCGGTCAGACCGAGTTTATTTATTCGGTCCCACCGATATTGGAAATCTATGTAACGGTTGGATTTTGAGTGGAGGCTATATATACCCCTCCACCTCCTTCTCATTCGAGGAGAGAGCCATCAGAACACACACATCATTCCTACTCATATGTTCTGAGAGAAAACTACCTACTCATGTGTTGAGATCAAGACATTCCATTCCTACCATATGAATCTTGATTTCTAGCCTTCCCAAGTTGCTTTCCACTCAAATCTTCTTTCCACCAAATCCAAATCCTATGAGAGAGAGTTGAGTGTTGGGGAGACTATCATTTGAAGCACAAGAGCAAGGAGTTCATTACCTACACACCATTTGTTACTTCTTGGAGAGTGGTGTCTCCTAGATTGGCTAGGTGTCACTTGGGAGCCTCCGACAAGATTGTGGAGTTGAACCAAGGAGTTTGTAAGGGCAAGGAGATCGCCTACTTCGTGAAGATCTACCGCTAGTGAGGCAAGTCCTTCGTGGGCGTTGGCCATGGTGGGATAGACAAGGTTGCTTCTTCGTGGACCCTTTGTGGGTGGTTGCTTCTTCATGGACCCTTCGTGGGTGGAGCCCTTCGTGGACTCGCGCAACCGTTGCCCTTGGGTGGAGCCCTGTGTGGACTCGCGCAACCGTTACCCTTCGTGGGTTGAAGTCTCCATCAACGTGGATGTAGGATAGCACCACCTATCCGAACCACGGGAAAAACATCCGTGTCTCCAATTGCGTTTGAAATCTCCAAACCCTTCCCTTTATATTCTTGCAAGTTGCATGCTTTACTTTCCGCTGCCAATATACTCTTTGCATGCTTGCTTGAATTATGTGATGATTGCTTGACTTGTCCTAAAATAGCTAAAATCTGCCAAGAACTAAAATTGGGAAAAGGTTAAGTTTTTATTTGGTCAAGTAGTCTAATCACCCCCCTCTAGACATACTTTCGATCCTACAAGTGGTATCAGAGCTTTGGTCTCCATTTGCTTGATCTCCATAGCTTTTGGTGGTCATAGCCTTGGTTTCACAACCTAGGAGAGTATGGCGTCTAGCGAGGGAAATTATCACCATAGAGGTCCTTACTTTGATGGTACTAATTTTGCTAGTTGGAAGCATAAAATGAAAATGCATATTCTTGGACATAACCCCGCCGTTTGGGCTATTGTGTGTGTTGGTTTGCAAGGTGACTTCTTTGATGGGAAAGAACCAAACCGTGAAGCTACCGCGGATGAGTTGAAGATGTTGCAATATAATGCTCAAGCTTGTGATATTCTCTTCAACGGATTGTGCCCCGAAGAATTCAACAAAATCAGCCGCCTTGAGAATGCAAAGGAAATTTGGGACACTTTGATTGATATGCACGAAGGTACCGACTCCGTCAAGGAATCCAAGTTGGATGTGCTTCAAAGCCAACTTGACAAGTTCAAGATGAAGGATGGTGAAGGCGTCGCCAAAATGTACTCTAGGCTTGCTCTCATCACAAATGAGATTGCCGGCTTAGGAAGTGAAGAGATGACCGATAAATTCATCATCAAGAAGATCCTAAGAGCCTTGGATGGAAAATATGATACCGTGTGCACATTGATCCAAATGATACCCAATTACAAAGATCTCAAGCCAACGGAAGTGATTGGAAGAATTGTTGCTCATGAGATGTCACTTAAGGATAAAGAGGAACTTCACAACAAATCAAGTGGTGCCTACAAAGCCTCATGTGAAGCCCCTACATCATCAAGTGAGAAACAAGACTTCAATGAAGAATTGAGCTTAATGGTGAAGAACTTCAACAAGTTCTACAAGAATAGAAGCAAAGATAGAAGCTCCAAATCAAGGTCCTACAATGACAAAAGATCTTCTTGTCGAGAGCGAAACTGCTACAATTGTGGAAGACCCGGACACTATTCCAATGAGTGTACGGCTCCCTACAAGAGAAGAGAAGATTCTCCGAAAAGAAGAAGCAAAGGATCACCACCAAGAGAGAGAAGGAGTAGAGATGATCGTTATGAACGAAGATACTCACGGAGAAGCAAGGACTCGGAAAGGAAGGAAAAATCATCAAGGAGCTACTCAAGACGAAGACATCAAGCTCATGTTGGTGAATGGGTATCCGGCTCCGACTCCGACATCCACTCCGAGAGAAGTTATTACTCCGACTCCGAAGATACTCAAGATGAAGGTGTTGCCGGTCTAGCACTTGTGTCAACCAAATCCTACGACATATTTGACTCACCAAATGAAGGAATTGGAAGATGCTTCATGGCCAAAGGTCCTAAGGTAACACACCCCGAGTATGTTGATTTCAATAGTGATGAAGATGACTTGTTAGGTGATGATTTACTTGGTGACAACTCTAGTGATGAATACTATGATGAAAGACCAATTAATCATGCTAAACAAGATAAAGCGAATGACAATGATAAGGAGAAGATTGAGGCTCTAACTAAAGAACTAAAAACTCTTAAGTTAGCTCATGACACTATCTTCGAAGATCACCGAGAACTTTTAAGAGCTCATGAGAAACTACGCTTTGAAAAGCTCAATCTTGAGCAAGAGCATGAGTTCTTAAAGGCAATCAATGATGATCTCCGCAAGAAAAGTTCTTCTTACATTGCCAAGCGTTTACTCTTATCCACTTACATGCCTCAAGTCAAATCTAACAAGAAAGATTCTTCCTCTAGTAGTAACAATGATCATGCTAAATCCAATATTGTTGCTTCTAGTAGTTCTCTTGATTCCACTAATGATTCTCTTAGCCAAGTTACACTTGAGCAAGAAAATAGCTTATTGAAGGGAATTATAGAGAAAGGAGTGTACAAAAGCCTTGCCGGGAGTAAGCAATTCGAGGAAATTGTGCGCAAGCAAGGAATGCACCGGAAGAATCAAGGTGTTGGTTTTGAACGAAAGTTCAATGCCAATGGAGTTGAATGGGAAGAAGATCAATACCCCAAGACTAAGTTTGTCCCTCAACAAGAGAAGTATACTTCTTTCAAGGGGACACAAGCTCAAGATGATCTTCCACCACAAGACTACGAGCAAAAAGGCAAGGACAAGCTTCAAGAGGAAATTGATGCATTCGAAGAAGCTCCTAAGACCTTAGTCAAGTGGATTCCCAAGACTACTTCAAGTTCCACTTCCTCAAGTACGACTACAGCTCCAAGGATTCCCATCAAGATGATGTGGATCCAAAAGAAGAAGAACTAGAGAGTTCTCGAGGGTGACTCCGCCAACATACTTCACTCTTATCATTTTGGCAAGAACAAGTGCAATCAACTTCCACATCTTACACTAGTTCAAGGAGTCACAAACCCTCTTGTTGGTAAGACAAGGGACAAGGTAACCTAGAGTTTTCATGGACATCATATTTTGTGTGCATCACTCTATGTCTATGGATATCCTTGTTTATTCCTTGTGGGACTAACCCATGTAGGTATTGAAAGTGCAATTCACTCAAAAGGATAGCTCCAAGAGATCTACATCAACATTGAGCATCCACATCTTCAATATCTACATGAAGTCATCATCGACAAAACCCAAGGTTAGTTCATCCCTCTTAGGGGGGATATCACATCTAGGGGGAGCTTTACTCTAAGACTTGAGCTAAAGCAACTCTAAAGATGTGAACAAAACAATGCTTTATGTAAAAGTGGCATCCCCACTTGAGCTTAAACGATGAGTATGACCTACGATCAAGTGTTCTCACTTGACTCCTAAGTCAATATACTCATATATAGATGACCTAGTCATCGCAAATTGCTTGATAGATGCTAGAATTGGTTGTGCATGCTTTGCCACATATTTCATTTGCTATCTTATTGTGTGAGCATGTTGGTTGCATATTTTACTCATTCAAGGACATCCACTTGTTGTTTTGATTGTTTGGCTTTATATTATTTTGCCAAGTGGATGGACAAGAATGCCTAAGAACCTCCTCTAGCTATCTATGCTTTTCTCGTCTCAAACTCTATTCATGCTGCATCACAAAACTTGATCAAGTCAGATTCGAACCACTCTGTGTGAGGAGCGCTCGGAGTCCCCGATTCGTCATAGACTTAAACTTCCAAAACCTATTTATGAATCTCGGTCTGACTGATACTCCATTTTTTCGGTCCTACCGAGTTCATTAAGTTGATCTAGGTTTTCAATATCGGTGCAACCGATTTGAACTTTTCGGTCACACCGAGTTGCAATAACTGCACACAGTTTTGCATCTCGGTGCCACCGAGTTGTTCCACTCGGTCACACCGACAGGGTCGGGCTATATATAGTGACGGGCAGAATTTTGGAAATTTCTCCGAAACCTCCTCGCCCGCGCGATAGCCTGCTCTGCCCCCGAGGTCTCCGGATCGTCTCCTCGCCGCCAGCAGCCTCCAGTCGCTGGTCTTCGCCACCGTCAACGGATTTCTGCCCCGCCGTTGCCGCCATAGCAAGTCCACGCCAAACTAGGGTATGGACTTGATCATTGTGCTATTCCTTAATCTGATTCCTAGCACATTGTGATCATCATGAATCTTGCCACGATTGATAAACTTCTATCCAGTCAAAACGCTCGTAGATTAGGTTTAATTCAAAAAATTTAGGGTTAGGTTTCCGCCGAAACCATCTCGGACCCACCGAGTTGAAAAACTCGGTCCCACCGATCTGGCTTCTGCCATTGCACAAGTTAAACTCGGTCTGACCGAGAATAACTTATCGGTGCGACCGATTTTGGAATTCTGTGAAACCCTAGCAGTCTCGGTGCCACCGAACTATGACTCGGTCTGATCGAGTTCATCAGTTCAGGTGCCAAAACTGCTTCGGTGTCACCGAGTTTGAAAATCGGTAGATCCGAGATGCTTTCTATGGAAAACTAAAACTAAGTTTTTGAATTAATCTTTTGCAAAAATCTCTGCTTTTTTGTGATGCTCATCCACTCTATCTCTTCTATAATCTATTCACAGGGTCAGCAGTCAGTTTGCAACATGTCTGATCAAAGTGACAGCCAGAACCTCTCAGAGTAGCAAGTTGTGATGAGTGAGGGCACTAGCCCCTCAAGTTCTTCTGATGATGGCAGTAGGAGCACACCCAGCAATCTGCCTAAGGCTACCACACGTCAAAGGAAGAAGAGAACGTCTGATTCTGAGGATGAAGACTATGTGGCAGAGGAAGAGGCCACTTCCAAGAGGGTTGAGCCAGCTCAAGGCTCAAAGCCAGGCATGAAGATCAAGAGGCCAGCAGGCAGGCAGCCAATGTCAAAGGCTAGAGCCTCAACTGAGAAGCCTGCACCTGCTCCCATTGAGCCCATTGCTGCTGAGGGTAAGAAGAGGAAAGAGAGAGTAAAGAAGACTGTAGCCAAAGTGCTTGGGAGAGCCTCCATCATGGTGGAAGAGGAGGAGGAAGAAGAGGTTGCTGCACCAGCACCCAAGGCAGCCAAACTTATGGGAGATGCCATAAGGTCAGGGAGAGCTGCATCCAAGCCCAATGAAACTCCTAAGGCAGCATCTAAGCCTAAGACAGCTCCCAAGAGAAACACAAGGAGTATACCTGCTGCAGAAAAGAACAAGGCCCCAGTGCCTGAAGCTATTGAAGAAGAGGAAGAGAGTGTCCTTCAGAAGCTCAAGCCCAAGATCCCAGACCACAACGATGCTCATCCTGTGGCTGAGGACATGAAGCTCAGGAGAGACTCAGGGCTCAGGAAATGGAGGGAAGCAGATCCATATGCTTCTAGGAGAAGGACTGCCGTGGACTACAGATTTCACACAAAGGAGCAACAAGATTTTTATGAGACTGTTTTGCTTGACAAGAAGCCAATCGTTTGTGACATGAGATGGGTCGACTGGACCTATATCAAGGAGAATGAAGAGCACTATCCAGGAGTTCAGGACAGCTACAGAGCGTGTGGAGTAGAGGACTTTGTTGGGCAGAAGCTCACAAAGTGGAACGAGGAACTCATCATGCAGTTCTACTCCACAGCTCACTTTTATCCGGATGGCAGGATTACTTGGATGTCTGAGGGTACAAGGTACCAATCTACAATGGCTGAGTGGGCACAGATCATCAATGCCTCAGAAGAGCAAGATGAGGACTTGGACATCTATGCCAAGAAGAAAATGGACCATAACTCCATGTCCAACATGTACAAGGAAATTCCCAATGAAGCTCTTGACACATTCAAGTTTGGCTCAGTGCACTATCTGCTCTCAGGATTGCCTACTATCAATTGGATACTAAGGCACACTCTGTTGCCTAAGTCTGGAGATCACAAGATGATCAGAGGTCACGCGATCAACCTGCTTCATGTCTTTGACGTGCCTCAGAAATTCAAGGTCATGAGTCTCATTGTGGAAACCATTAAGAGGACAGTTGCAGATCAAAAGAGGAGCTGTGGATATGCCCCTCAGATTCAGGAGCTCATCAACTCCAAGATGGGCACGGGCGTATATTTGTTGGATAAGGAACACCTTCCCATCCGTCCAGATTTTGAGAACAATGAAGTTGTGATGACAGAAAATGAGTCATCATCTGCACAAGCTTATGCAAAGAAGGAGAAGGCGAAGAAGGAGAAAGCTGCCAGGATGCCTACTCAAGAGGAGGCATCTGAGTACTTCTTGAAGACCAAACAAGAGTAGCTCAGTTACTTGATTGCATCCTCGCTGAGAATTGAGCAAAGTCTAGCCAACCTCACTAAAAATCAGCAGAGCCTAGAGAGGATCATGGAACAGAAGTTCTATGACTTGGATGTCAAGGTAACAGAAGTCCAGTCTGTAGTGGAGCAGCTCCAGGAGGACATGAATGAGAGGAGAGGCAGGACCACAACTCATGCTTTTTCTAGAGTGCCACGAGGTCCGAGGTCGTCTGCACTGCCAGTTGTTGACACCAGAGCTACAACGTCTGCACCAGCCACAGCTTCAGCTCCAGCATCTACCTCAGCTCCAACTCCGGCGACTACTTCAGCATCTACAGAAGCCTTCGTCCTTGGAGTGATCCGGACTCCACCACCACCTGAATATCAAGCCTGAGCGACGACTTAGCACTATGCATTTTCTAGGAACTTTTTGGTAACTTGTTGCCAAAGGGGGAGAAGATGTATAGATCATAGGCTTCGAGAGAGAGTGTGTTGCTTTTCTCTCTTGTTTTATTTGGTGGTCTTTCGAACCTTTTCTGCTTTTGAGTGCTTGATACTATGTCGGTATTTGTGAGACATCGATGATCATGTGTTTGATCATAAGCTACACTTAATGTTTGCTTAATGCTTGCTTAAATATTATCATGCTATCTATCGCTTGTGATCATTCACTATTCTTGGTGATGAGTGCATGTATTTCATTCTTATCATTTTGAGCGCTCCACCAAGATGTATGTGACATGGAAGAGTAACCCATGACTCTAACTCCTTGTGCATTTGCAGTCCAAAGCAAATTTTATATATGCACAAATTTAGGGGGAGCTCTTACTTATCACATACTTCTCAAAGCGACGATATACTTCATGCTTATTATCATTTGTCGAAGCTTTGATCTATATGTTGTCATCAATTACCAAAAAGGGGGAGATTGAAAGTGCAACTATCCCTAGGTGGTTTTGGTAATTCATAACAACATATAGCTCATTGAGCTAATGCTATTCCAAGATGATTATTTCAGAAAGCTCAATGATTGGCATGGCATGGATGTGAAAGTGGAACCCTCAAAATGCTAAGGACAAAGGATTGGCTCAAGCTCAAAAGCTCAAGACTCTTCTTTTTATATTTTAGTGATCCAAGATCACATTGAGTCCATAGGAAAAGCCAATACTTCAAGGAGGGATGAGGTGTTGCTTAATGAGCCTCTTGCTTCATGTGCTTAATGATATTCTCCAAAAACCCTCAACTACTTTCCCATATCCACATATGACCTAAACTCTAAGCCAAACTCGGCCCTACCAATTTTTCCTATCCGGCGCCACCGAGTTTCAATTGTCATTAGCCACTGCCAAACCCTAGCAATTCGGTCCTACCGATAAGGATCTCGGTCCCACCGAGATGGGGTTGCAAACTCTCTGTTTCCCTTTCGTAACTTTTCGGTCCCATCGAAAGAGCGAATCGGTCCCACCGAGATTGCAATGTAAACTCGGTGTTTCCCCTTTGTAACTTTTCGGTCTCACCGAGTTCCACTCGGTCTCACCGAAAGAGCAAATCGGTCCCACCGAGTTTGCCTGACCAACTCTCTGGTTAGCTAATTACCAAACTCGGTCTCACCGAGTTTGCGTAATCGGTCTCACCGAGATTACGTTATGCCCAAACCCTAACCGAATCGATCCTACCGAGTTGCATGTCAGTCCCACCGAAATTCCTAACGGTCACTAGGTTTACCATTTCGGTCAGACCGAGTTTATTTATTCGGTCCCACCGAGATTGGAAATCTGTGTAACGGTTGGATTTTGAGTGGAGGCTATATATACCCCTCCACCTCCTTCTCATTCGAGGAGAGAGCCATCAGAACACACACATCATTCCTACTCATATGTTCTGAGAGAAAACTACCTACTCATGTGTTGAGATCAAGACATTCCATTCCTACCATATGAATCTTGATTTCTAGCCTTCCCAAGTTGCTTTCCACTCAAATCTTCTTTCCACCAAATCCAAATCCTATGAGAGAGAGTTGAGTGTTGGGGAGACTATCATTTGAAGCACAAGAGCAAGGAGTTCATTACCTACACACCATTTGTTACTTCTTGGAGAGTGGTGTCTCCTAGATTGGCTAGGTGTCACTTGGGAGCCTCCGACAAGATTGTGGAGTTGAACCAAGGAGTTTGTAAGGGCAAGGAGATCGCCTACTTCGTGAAGATCTACCGCTAGTGAGGCAAGTCCTTCGTGGGCGTTGGCCATGGTGGGATAGACAAGGTTGCTTCTTCATGGACCCTTTGTGGGTGGTTGCTTCTTCGTAGACCCTTCGTGGGTGGAGCCCTTCGTGGACTCGCGCAACTGTTGCCCTTGGGTGGAGCCCTGTGTGGACTCGCGAAACCGTTACCCTTCGTGGGTTGAAGTCTCCATCAACGTGGATGTAGGATAGCACCACCTATCCGAACCACGGGAAAAACATCCGTGTCTCCAATTGCGTTTGAAATCTCCAAACCCTTCCCTTTATATTCTTGCAAGTTGCATGCTTTACTTTCGCTGCCAATATACTCTTTGCATGCTTGCTTGAATTATGTGATGATTGCTTGACTTGTCCTAAAATAGCTAAAATCTGCCAAGAACTAAAATTGGGAAAAGGTTAAGTTTTTATTTGGTCAAGTAGTCTAATCACCCCCCCTCTAGACATACTTTCGATCCTACAAGGGGGGCACCGCACATGGCTAAGGAACGATCACGAAGATCAACTTGTGTTCATGGGGTGCCCCTTGCCTCAGTATATAAAGGATGGAGGAGGAGGAGGCCGGCCAAGGCAATTGGTGCGGCCAGGATGTGGAGTCCTACTAGGACTCCAAGTCCTAGTAGGAGTCCACCAAGAGGGGAGGAAGGGAGAAGGAAGTAGAGGAGAAGGAAAGGTGGCCGGCCCCCTTTTCCCTAGTCCAATTCGGACCAGAGGGGAGGGGGGGCGCAGCAGCCCCTTGGCCCTTTCTCCTCTTCCCACTAAAGCCCATCAAGGCCCATTGCTTCTCCCGTAACTACCCAGTACTCCGAAAAATACCCGAATCACTCGGAACCTTTCCGATGTCCGAATATAGTCGTCCAATATATCGATCTTTACGTCTCGACCATTTCGAGACTCCTCGTCATGTCCCCGATCTCATCCGGGACTCCGAACTCCTTCGGTACATCAAAACTCATAAACTCATAATATAACTGTCATCGAAACCTTAAGCGTGCGGACCCTACGGTTCGAGAACACTGTAGACATGACCGAGACGTCTCCGGTCAATAACCAATAGCGGGACCTGGATGCCCATATTGGCTCCTACATATTCTACGAAGATCTTTATCGGTCAGACCGCATAACAACATACGTTGTTCCCTTTGTCATCAGTATGTTACTTTCCCGAGATTCGATCGTCGGTATCTTAATACCTAGTTCAATCTCGTTACCAGCAAGTCTCTTTACTCGTTCCGTAATACATCATCTCACAACTAACTCATTAGTTGCAATGCTTGCAAGGCTTATGTGATGTGCATTACCGAGAGGGCCCAGAGATACCTCTCCAACAATCGGAGTGACAAATCCTAATCTCGAAATACGCCAACCCAACATGTACCTTTGGAGACACCTGTAGAGCTCCTTTATAATCACCCAGTTATGTTGTGGCGTTTGGTAGCACACAAAGTGTTCCTCCGGCAAACGGGAGTTGCATAATCTCATAGTCATAGGAACATGTATAAGTCATGAAGAAAGCAATAGCAACATACTAAACGATTGGGTGCTAAGCTAATGGAATGGGTCATGTTAATCACATCATTCTCCTAATGATGTGATCCCGTTAATCAAATAACAACTCTTTTGTTTATGGTTAGGAAACATAACCATCTTCAACGAGCTAGTCAAGTAGAGGCATACTAGTGACACTTTGTTTGTCTATGTATTCACACAAGTATTATGTTTCCGGTTAATACAATTCTAGCATGAATAATAAACATTTATCATGATATAAGGAAATAAATAATAACTTTATTATTGCCTCTAGGGCATATTTCCTTCAGTCTCCCACTTGCACTAGAGTCAATAATCTAGTTCACATCGCCATGTGATTTAACAGCAATAGTTCACATCATCATGTGATTAACACCCATAGTTCACATCGATATGTGATCAACACCCAAAGCGTTTACTAGAGTCAGTAATCTAGTTCACATCGCTATGTGATTAACACCCAAAGAGTACTAAGGTGTGATCATGTTTTGCTTGTGAGATAATTTTAGTCAACGGGTCTGTCACATTCAGATCCGTAAGTATTTTGCGAATTTCTATGTCAACAATGCTCTGCACAGAGCTACTCTAGCTTATTGCTCCCACTTTCAATATGTATCTAGATCGAGACTTAGAGTCATCCAGATCTGTGTCAAAACTTGCATCGACGTAACTTTTTACGACGAACCTTTTTGTCACCTCCATAATTGAGAAATATTTTCTTATTCCACTAAGGATAATTTTGACCGTTGTCCAGTGATCTACTTGTCAGGACCCCGACTCGATGTCACATCGATCTAGCCGGTAACACCTCATATCACTTTGCGGCCTCACGCACGGTATCCCCTCGTGTGTCGCCTTACCTTTGCCCGGGACCGTTTGCGCCTTTTGGCTCACGTATATGATAGTGTCGCTAGCATCCATATGATAAGGAGCCCGGGCTGACATGACTAGTCGTAAACCCAAAGTGGCACAAACTTACAGGGACAGGCATCCATGACCCAGCTTCGAACGTGTCGGTCATCAGCAAATGGGTCCGGGCTGTAGCACTGGGCTAGCAGGACTCCGGTAAACCGGGCTGTAGCGGGCTAACAGGACTCCGGTACTCAAAGCGTGACATTTCCCCGAAGGGACAGACACAGGAACGAAGAAGGACACATGCCGGCCAGCCTAAGTGTTCCAGAGCAGTAGCAAGCTACCATGGCTCAGCGGTAACACTAGGAGACATTTCCCGGTAAGAGAGGCTACTAAAGATAAACAACTAGATAGTCAGATCCCACACATACCAAGCATTTCAATCATACACACAATATGCTCGATATGTGCAAATACAACGAAGCATCACAACATGACTCTACGACACAAGTACTTTATTTAAGGCTCAGGGAGCCATACATAACATACACAAAGGTACGGGTCTCACGACCCAACATACAAGTCATACAGTCATACAAACCAGCAGCAGAAGTAACTTGTCTGAGTACAGACAACTAGTAAAATAAAAGAGGCTTGGAAAGCCTAGCTATACTACAAGGTCCTTCACAAGCTCAGGGTCACCACCTGGGTCTTTAGCCTACTCGTTGATGTCAACGTCTACATAGAACCCATCAGAAGGGGTTGCAGCGTCTTCTGTAAAAATGTAAATTATAGCAACATGAGTACAAAGGTACTCAGCAAGTCTTACATCAGATCCTACATACATGCATGGTATCAAGAAGGGTTGGTGGAGTTATTGCAGCAAGCCAGCTTTGACTCTTGGCTAGGCTATCCTACGATACTCCAACTTGAAATGGTTTTGCGCACACGAGTCCACTACTCACCACTTCAATACACTACCGAGGATCCACCTCCGTCTTCTTACGGAAGAGCCATCCTCGGCACTCACACTTATCTTGAGGCTTTTAGCAGTTTCCATTTACTTGTCTATGAACTGTATAGGCAACCAAGTAGTCCTTTACCGCGGACGCGGCTATTCGAATAGATCATGTTAACCCTGCAGGGGTGTACTCCTTCATACACGCTCTCACCACTTACCGTCGTTTACACGACATGTACTCGGCAACCTTCAAGCGGAGGCCCAACGTGGGTGTCGGCCACGACCTACCTAATCACCTAAGCCTCCAGTCCAGGTTTATCGCCTATTCAGGTTCCATCCGCAGGGAGTCCGGCCGAGGTTTCCCATACGGCCCCGAACGATGTGAACAGGGTTCCCGAGATACCTAACGGGTATCCGGTACACCCGGCCACGTACCTGCCGCATCACAGCCCACCCCTACGGTCAGCGCTGTCCACGGCCTCCAGTAGACTACAAACACCAGAAACTACTTGCAACTCCTGGACGGAGAACTAGGGTGAATAAGAAGCCGAGAGGGTCCATTGGTTTCGGGCCCAATGCATGGTAGTAGCTGATTCTTAAATCACACATACATATCTCAGTGCTTAAGGTCGGCTTCAATGAAACAACCCACCATGTACTCCTACATGGCCTCTCATCGATACCTTTACCAAATCGTGTTCACCACACCACTCTCATTACCGACATAATCATTTCACTCTAGCCATCACCCAGATGAACCAGACCTGACACGACTCTAAGCATAGTAGGCATAGCAAGGTAGGAACAACACATACATATGGCTCAATCAACTCCTACACATGCTAGTGGGTTTCATCTAGTTACTGTGGCAATGACAGGTCATGCAGAGGAAATGGGTTCAACTACCCTAGCACACAGCAGTTTGAAACGCGTTGTCTTAATGCAGTAAAAGAGAGCAGGAGCAAGAACATGGGATTGTATCGATATGATCAAATGGTTGGTTGCTTGCCTGATGGTTCGATGCACTGATACGGTTCTTCGTTAGGGTAATCACGGTACTCCTCGGAGGCAGAACCTGTCGCAAAGAACACCGATACACAACCATCACCAAACAATGTGCAACAATATGATGCATGCATGAAACATAGCAATATGAGTGTGTTGGGCTAATGCAACTAAGACCAGAAGGGTTTGAGCAAATTTGAATCAAAGATTCAAATTTCAAACTCAAACATGGCCCTTTAAAGTGCTTTTCCTTGTTCTGCTTAAAACATCAATTTAACTTGTTTGATCATGCATGAAAATAGTACAGATGGATAGATTGGATTTTTCTGATCATTTTTCATATATAATTTGTCCAATTTGGAGTTACAGAATAAAAGTTATGAATTTTTGAAGTTTAAATAATATTCTGGAATTTCCTGATTTAATTTAAATCCAGAAATATAATTATTGCACCAGCATGACGTCAGCATGACGTCAGTGGTCAACTGCGGCTGGCTGGGGTCAAACCTGACGTGTGGGGGCCACACGTCAGTGACAGGGGGGGTTTAACAGGATTAAATTAATCCTAATTAGGGATTAGTGGCACTGGGGCCCACTATCAGTGTCAGGGGGGGTTGACTAACGGTAATTAGCACTAACTGACCACCTGGCCGATGGGGCCCACGCGTCAGTGACCCTGGGGGGGTCAAACCCCAGGTCGGACAAGTCAAACCCGCCGGCGGTTAGTCGCCGGCGAGGTCCACGGCGTACAGGGGCCTCGGGTTTCCTCTGTGGTGCTCCAAACGGCGTGCGGCTAGGTGCGTTGGATAGCTAGCTCGATGGCGCATCGGACGGTGGCCGTGGCTGGGCCTGGGGTGGCCGGAGTCGACGGCGGCGAGCTCGGCTGCGGCCGCCGGAGTTCGGTCGTGCGCGGAAACGGGGTTGGAGCTCGAAGGCGAGCTAAGCGAGGCGCTAGGGATGCTCTACGGGGCCTTACGAACTTGTTGGACTCGCCGGGGTGACCAAATGGTCACCGGAGCTGCGTCGACGGCGAGCTCGGCGGCGGCGGAGGTTCGGCCGTGGTGGGGAGGAGGCTACGGTGAGGGAACGAGGGGGAAAAGAGGGGGAAACGGTGGCGGAGCTCACCGCGGTGCTGCAGGGATGGTTAGCGGGCCCGGGGGCGGCCGGAGTGCAGCGAATCGACGGCGATGACCTCCGGTGGCCGAGGAGGGGAACGGCGACGTAGGCGGCGATGCAGGGCTTCCGGAGACCCGTGGAGCGGTGGGGAGGAAGAGGGGGTCGAGGCGGAGCTCCTGAGCTAGTCGGGGGAGCGAGGGGTGGCCGGTGACGGCTGCTATGGCGAACGGCGGCGATGGTGGTGTTCGGCCGTGAGAGAGAGAGAGGGAGCAGCACGGGAGAGAGGGGGGGATAAGGCCAAGGGATTGGGGCGGCACCGAGAAGAAGCGCCGCGGCGTCACGCTGACGGGGGAGGCAGGCAGACGAGCTGGTGGCGTGGCGCTCCGGCCGTGCACGCGCGCCGGCCACACGCCTGGCCGACTGGCGCCAGGAGGACGACGGCGGTGGTGGGCTGGGCTGGCTTGCTGGGCC
The DNA here is from genome assembly GCF_002162155.2 of Triticum dicoccoides. Classification (NCBI taxonomy): domain Eukaryota; kingdom Viridiplantae; phylum Streptophyta; class Magnoliopsida; order Poales; family Poaceae; genus Triticum; species Triticum dicoccoides. The sequence continues at coordinate 451,936,570 of NC_041390.1, read as the reverse complement.
GGCCAGCTGGCTGGGCCGCACAGGGAGGAGCCCAGGTAAGCTCCTCCTGTTATTTATTTTTCTGTTTTCTAATTTCTGACATTTGTTTTGATTTAAATAATATATTAAATCATTTATTTAACTTATGCCAATTTTTGCAGGAGCTAGATATATTATTCCAGAGCTCCTTTATAATTGGCATAATATTTGGACATATATTAATATATATAATTAATATATTTCCAATACAAATATTTATGCATTAATTCCAAATGCCCAAAATAAATACCTATGAGCTCTTGAAAATATTGGTTTGATTTTTATCTTTGTCCAATATTTTCAGAGAGCAACATGAGCATTTTCTTGGACCCTTTTGGAGAAATTTTTATTTGGGTCATTTTCAAAATGATTCTGAGGGTTTCACAGATCCCCATTTCAAGTTTCTGATGAAAGAGTAAACATGATGCAACACTCTAATGCATGACTAGCTAGGGTGTGACAACTCACCCCCACTCAAAAGAATCTCGTCCCGAGATTTGGGTTCCTCCGGGAAGAAGGCAGGATACTCAAGTCGAAGACGATCCTCCCTTTCCCAGGTTGCTTCATCCTCCGAATGGTGCGACCATTGAACTTTGAGAAACTTGATATTATGACGTCGGGTGGTACGTTCGGCCTGATCGAGGATACGAATGGGGTACTCTCGATATGTAAGATTATCTTGGAGATCAAGCGTTTCGTGGTCCACTTCACGGATAGGATCCGAGAAGCAACGCCTGAGTTGGGAAACGTGGAAGACATCGTGGACTCTGGAGAGGTGCGGAGGTAGTTCCAACTGGTAGGCAACTTCTCCTCGTTTGGCGAGAATGCGAAAAGGTCCAATGTAACGAGGAGCCAATTTGCCTTTGATACCGAAACGATGGGTTCCCTTCAAAGGGGTGACCCGAAGATAAGCCTTCTCGTCAACCTCGAAAGTCATAGCCTTATGTTTTCGGTCATATTGACTCTTTTGACGAGATTGGGCTGTTTTCAACTTTTCACGGACGATACGAACTTGTTCTTCTGCTTCCTGAATCATATCCGGGCCAAAGAATTGTCTTTCCCCGGTCTCTGACCAGTTAAGGGGTGTTCGACACCGTCGTCCATAGAGAACTTCAAAAGGGGCTTTACCCAAGCTAGATTGATAGCTGTTGTTGTAAGCGAATTCGGCAAATGGAAGGCACTTCTCCCAGTCCATCCCGAATGAGATAACAGAGGCTCGAAGCATGTCTTCTAGAATTTGGTTGACGCGTTCCACTTGACCACTCGACTGAGGGTGGAAAGCGGTGCTAAAGGAGAGACGAGTTCCCTTAGCATTTTGGAAACTTTCCCAAAATCGAGAGGTGAAAAGACTTCCTCGATCCGAGTTAATTTCCAAAGGAACACCATGGAGAGACACTATTCGGGAGATGTATAAGTCTGCCAGCTGACTAGCGGTTATACTCTCACGAACAGGTAGGAAATGGGCTACTTTGGAAAGACGATCGACAACGACGAAGATAGCATTATTCCCTCTCTTGGTCCTGGGAAAACCGGTAATGAAATCCATACCAATTTTATCCCATTTCCATTCAGGAATAGCTAAGGGTTGAAGGGTGCCAGCAGGCCGTTGATGCTCTGCTTTTACACGACGACAGACGTCGCAATTTGCAATATACTGAGCAATTTCTCTCTTCATCCTAGTCCACCAGAACCTCTGGCGTAGGTCCTGATACATCTTAGTACTACCGGGATGAATGGTGAGAGGAGATTCATGAGCTTCCTTAAGGATCAAGCGCCTCAGGTTTCGCACTTTGGGAACCACTAATCGATTCCCGAAGTATACGACCCCTTGATCATTAATGGAGAAGCAATTCGCAATTCCTTTCTGAATGTTTCTCTTGATGCGGGAGATTCCCGGATCTACCTTCTGTGCTTTGATAATCTGATCCGTAAGGGTAGGTTTTGCCACCAAGGTGGAAAGAAAACCTTGAGGTACAATGTGAAGGTTAAGCTTCCGAAATTCCTCATGGAGAAGCGGTTGACTTTGTTGTAACATCAGATTGTTACAATAGGATTTACGACTTAGCGCATCAGCCATGACGTTGGCTTTCCCTGGGGTGTAGGTTATTCCTAAATCGAAATCTGTGATCAATTCAACCCAACGTCTTTGCCTGAGATTCAGATCCGGTTGGGTGAAAATGTACTTCAGGCTTTGGTGATCAGTGAATATTTCGCAACGATTACCGAGGAGGTAATGTCGCCAGGTCTTAAGTGCATAGACTACGGCTGCAAGCTCTAGATCATGAGTAGGATAATTCTCCTCATGTGGGTGCAATTGCCGTGAAGCGTAGGCAATTACATGTCGATCTTGCATAAGGATGCAACCTAGTCCTTGTCGCGAGGCGTCGCAGTAGATAACAAAGTCTTTGGAGAAGTCTGGCGGTACCAGTATGGGAGCAGAAGTCAGGCGTCTTTTCAGTTCCTGAAAGCTGTGCTCACATTGTGGAGTCCACTCGAACTTCTTATCTTTCTTGAGGAGTTCGGTTAGAGGTTTAGCAACCTTGGAGAAGTTCTCGACAAAGCGACGACAATAGCTCGCTAAGCCCAGGAAACTCCGAACTTGCTTGACCGATTCAGGTGGGGTCCAATTAAGGACGGCTTGAACTCGCTCAGGGTTAACAGCAATACCTTTACCAGATATTACATGACCCAGATAGGTCACTTCTGACAACCAGAATTCACATTTAGAAAATTTGGCATAAAGGCGATGCTCTCGAAGTTTCTTCAACACTAGCCTTAGATGTTCGGCATGTTCTTCCTCGTTCTTGGAGTAGATGAGTATATCATCGAGGTAAACCACGACGAATTTATCCAAATACTCCATGAAGATTGAGTTCATTAACCGAGAAAAGGTGGCTGGAGCGTTGGTTAAACCGAAGGACATGACGGTGTACTCGTATTGGCCATAACGAGTAACAAAGGCCGTTTTAGGAATGTCCCCGTTTCTGATTTTGATTTGATGGTAGCCCAACCTCAAATCCATCTTGGAGAAGACTGAGGATCCAGCGAGCTGATCGTACAGGTCGTTGATCCTGGGAAGCGGATATTTGTTCTTGATTGTGACCAAATTGACAGGTTGGTAATCTACAACCATCCGGTCCGTACCATCCTTCTTCTTGACGAATAGGACGGGGCAAGCCCACGGAGATGAACTAGGTCGGATGAAACCCTTTTTCAAGGACTCATCGAGTTGTTTCTTAAGCTCGGCTAGTTCTAGGGGTGCCATCTTATAAGGTCTTCTAGCAATCGGAACGGTTCCTGGAATGAGGTCTATTACGAACTCAACATCCCTGTCAGGTGGAACACCTGGCAATTCCTCTGGAAAGACATCCGGGAAGTCACGGACTACCGGAATGTCCTCAAGGTCTGGCAAAGGGCTGGCGTTAAGAGAATATAATTGTCGCTTGGCTATTCGAGTCAAGACATTGACTATCTTCCCCGAAGGATGGGTGAGTTGAACAGTCCTAGAGAAGCAATCAATTTTGGCTTGATGAGCTGACATCCAGTCCATACCCAGAATGATATTAATATCTGAAGATTTAAGGGCTATCAACGATGCAAGGAAAACAAGTCTGTCGACTTGGATTTCATTTCCATAACTTACTCTAGAGGTCTGCCATCTAGAACCAGGAGTAGAAATTTCCATAGTGGATGGCATGTCACAGAATGCAACGTTATGCAAACGAGCATAATTTTCGGATATAAAAGAATGAGAGGCTCCTGTATCGAAAAGAACAGATGCCGGGTGGCAATTAACAAGAAGCGTACCGAGAACGACGTTGGGATCCTCTTGAGCTTCTTCGGCAGAGATACAGTTGACATGGCCACGTGAAGCGGTGACCGGCTTGGCGTGGAATACTTTTCCTGTTGGCTTGCCACGGCCAACAGCTTTAGCAGATTGATTGGGGTTGGTCTGGGGACACTCACGCATATAGTGACCAGATTCCCCACACTTGAAACAAGTCACGGAACTGGTACGTGGAGGAGCATTGTTAATTGGACCCCCATAGGGCTTGGCCGGTGCAGACTGTTGAACGGGGCGAGGCGCCTGGAAGGATGGCCTCGGTGTGAACCTGGGTGGCAGGGCGGTGTTGGGTACCCACACGCGGCGCTTCTGAGGACCAGCACCGGATGAGGAACCCATGTCACGGCCATGCTTGCGTGTTGCGTCATAGTCAGTCTGACCAGTTTCAGCACTGATGGCTTTGTTGACAAGTTTCTGAAAAGATGTGCACTCATGCAGACGGAGGTCACGGCGAAGCTCAGGACTAAGGCCCTTACGGAACCTTGCTTGCTTCTTGGCGTCAGTAGAAACTTCCTCGGTTGCATATCGTGCGAGATTACCAAACTCCCTGCTGTAAACATCCACAGAAAGTCGGCCTTGGGTGAAACTGCAAAATTCTTCACGTTTACGGTCCATGAGACCCTCCGGAATGTGATGTTCACGGAAAGCCTCGCTGAATTCAGCCCAAGTAGTGACATGGCCCGCTGGGCGCATAGCTCCATAATTCTCCCACCATAGACTGGCGGGGCCTTCAAGATGATATGCAGCAAAGGTGACCTTGTCAGCCTCAGCTACTAGCGCGGAACGCAGCTTGTGAGAGATACTGCGAAGCCAGTCATCAGCGTCGAGAGGCTCGACGGAGTGGTGGAACGTGGGTGGATGTAATTTGATAAAATCACTGAGTGACACCACGTTAGTCCTCTGATGGTGTGCCGTGTTCTATTCAATACGCTCTAACAAACGGTTGGTCTCCCGCTTGTTTCTCTCAGCTTCCATCATAACCTCGGCTAGGGAAGGAGGATGAGGCAGATTTTCATTCCTGCCTTCACTGCCTTCGGCCTGCTCTTGAGAAGCAGGGTTAGCGCGCGTGTTGACCATCCTAGGTAAACAAGACAATGATTTAGTGAGAATGATAAAATTCCGACATAGGGTATAGAATGTAAGGAATAACTCGAAATGCAAGATGATCATCCGTATGACATGGTAAAAACAGAAACTGCTTCTTTTATTCCATCGTCATACACACCATATAGGGTTTAGTACAAGACCAAACAAAGTACTATTACGGTGAGAAAAGGATTACATCTCATCGGAGGCATCCCAAGCTCCTATACATTATTTTTCTACACCTCCGGAAAGAGTACAATCTAGGTCATATCCCACGAGTCACGCGGGACGATAGACGACACAGCTAGTGCGAACTAGTGATACTACCACTAACTCAGACCGATCCGTAGTAGTCCTCGTAGAAGTCACCTCCATAGCCTGGAAGCTCAACATGATCATCCGGAAACAGACGATCTCGCGGAGCTTGTGGACCATAGGGGCTAGGATGAGGCCTTGGACCAACAGACGGTGGCCTGCGAGGACCGCGAGGTGGGGTGATGCCTCCTACATCACGTCAAACCATCATGTCTGGCAGAGCAGATCTCACAGGATAGAGATCGCGCATATCTGAATATCCAGCTTGCACCGCCGGTGCGAACCGAGTCAAAGTGGCCCAGTGGTCAGCACGGGTATTGAAGATCTCTAACCTCAAGGCCCGATTTTCACGGTCCTTATCCTCGAGCATCTCAGCAGTGGTGCGAGTCCGTGAATCCTCCTGAGTGGGGTCAGCATAGATAGCTTGGAGATACCCTTGTGCTCCCGGAAGTGATCCTGGCATATACCCGAAATCAGAGTCCCGAAATAGTCCAGATCTGACTCGCATGATGGTCATCATAGAGTAGGCGGCGTCCTGCACAGCCATCTCAATGGTAACCCCGAGTCCATAGGAGCAGTGAAGGGGCTCGGTGGATCCAGGATAAGATGGAAATATCCGGACAGTGCAGAGATATTGGCTTTGATTGAAGTCCCGAAATTGCTCTTCGACCGTGTACTCAGGATACCAACGGTATCCAGCCTCAGTCATTACCCTGACCAACTTGGCAGTATGGCCGGGTACATCTAGGCATCGAGTCAGGCGAACCACTTGATTGAGATCGCGAGTGGCCATCTGAAAGCACAATCATAATGCAAGGGCATTAGAATTTCTAGCAAAATTTCGGCAGCATAACAGCTGTAAATGCTCAAGAAGGATTTTGAGACATTTGACAAAGGATTTCGTACACACTCAACATCATCATATCAAAGTTCTGAATCCATTCTAACAATATAATGTGGTAGTAGAACTGAACTAGGCTTGTATCCATCAAACTTATAAGGTACTACTGATTAGTAACACGTGATCCTGATAGAGAGAACAGATCCTAATTCCTTAACCCCCGGTGGAAGAATGGACTGACTCAGATCAGAATGTCATAAGATAAAGGAGTAAAAAGAGCCTTACATTCCAACCCACAAACAATTCCCCTACATATAACTAAAGAATTTCTAGACTCAACATCGACCAGTTTGGCTTGGAGAACCTACAGGCAGTCCGGCTCTGATGCCAACGCTGTCAGGACCCCGACTCGATGTCACATCGATCTAGCCGGTAACACCTCATATCACTTTGCGGCCTCACGCATGGTATCCCCTCGGGTGTCGCCTTACCTTTGCCCGGGACCGTTTGCGCCTTTTGGCTCACGTATATGATAGTGTCGCTAGCATCCATATGATAAGGAGCCCGGGCTGACATGACTAGTCGTAAACCCAAAGTGGCACAGACTTACAGGGACAGGCATCCATGACCCAGCTTCGAACGCGTTGGTCATCAGCAAATGGGTCCGGGCTGTAGCACTGGGCTAGCAAGACTCCGGTAAACCGGGCTGTAGCGGGCTAACAGGACTCCGGTACTCAAAGCGTGACATTTCCCCGAAGGGACAGACACAGGAACGAAGAAGGACACATGCCGGCCAGCCTAAGTGTTCCAGAGCAGTAGCAAGCTACCATGGCTCAGCGGTAACACTAGGAGACATTTCCCGCTAAGAGAGGCTACTAAAGATAAACAACTAGATAGTCAGATCCCACACATACCAAGCATTTCAATCATACACACAATATGCTCGATATGTGCAAATACAACGAAGCATCACAACATGACTCTACGACACAAGTACTTTATTTAAGGCTCAGGGAGCCATACATAACATACACAAAGGTACGGGTCTCACGACCCAACATACAAGTCATACAATCATACAAACCAGCAGCGGAAGTAACTTGTCTGATTACAGACAACTAGTAAAATAAAAGAGGCTTGGAAAGCCTAGCTATACTACAAGGTCCTTCACAAGCTCAGGGTCACCACCTGGGTCTTTAGCCTACTCGTTGATGTCAACGTCTACATAGAACCCATCAGAAGGGGTTGCAGCGTCTTCTGTAAAAATGTAAATTATAGCAACATGAGTACAAAGGTACTCAGCAAGTCTTACATCAGATCCTACATACATGCATGGTATCAAGAAGGGTTGGTGGAGTTATTGCAGCAAGCCAGCTTTGACTCTTGGCTAGGCTATCCTACGATACTCCAACTTGAAATGGTTTTGCGCACACGAGTCCACTACTCACCACTTCAATACACTACCGAGGATCCACCTCCGTCTTCCTACGGAAGAGCCATCCTCGGCACTCACACTTATCTTGAGGCTTTTAGCAGTTTCCATTTACTTGTCTATGAACTATATAGGCAACCAAGTAGTCCTTTACCGCGGACGCGGCTATTCGAATAGATCATGTTAACCCTGCAGGGGTGTACTCCTTCATACACGCTCTCACCACTTACCGTCGTTTACACGACATGTACTCGGCAACCTTCAAGCGGAGGCCCAACGTGGGTGTCGGCCACGACCTACCTAATCACCTAAGCCTCCAGTCCAGGTTTATCGCCTATTCAGGTTCCATCCGCAGGGAGTCCGGCCGAGGTTTCCCATACGGCCCCGAACGATGTGAACAGGGTTCCCGAGATACCTAACGGGTATTCGGTACACCCGGCCACGTACCTGCCGCATCACAGCCCACCCCTACGATCAGCGTTGTCCACGGCCTCCAGTAGACTACAAACACCAGAAACTACTTGCAACTCCTGGACGGAGAACTAGGGTGAATAAGAAGCCGAGAGGGTCCATTGGTTTCGGGCCCAATGCATGGTAGTAGCTGATTCTTAAATCACACATACAGATCTCAGTGCTTAAGGTCGGCTTCAATGAAACAACCCACCATGTACTCCTACATGGCCTCTCATCGATACCTTTACCAAATCGTGTTCACCACACCACTCTCATTACCGACATAATCATTTCACTCTAGCCATCACCCAGATGAACCAGACCTGACACGACTCTAAGCATAGCAGGCATAGCAAGGTAGGAACAACACATACATATGGCTCAATCAACTCCTACACATGCTAGTGGGTTTCATCTAGTTACTGTGGCAATGACAGGTCATGCAGAGGAAATGGGTTCAACTACCCTAGCACACAGCAGTTTGAAACGCGTTGTCTTAATGCAGTAAAAGAGAGCAGGAGCAAGAACATGGGATTGTATCGATATGATCAAATGGTTGGTTGCTTGCCTGATGGTTCGATGCACTGATACGGTTCTTCGTTAGGGTAATCACGGTACTCCTCGGAGGCAGAACCTGTCGCAAAGAACACCGATACACAACCATCACCAAACAATGTGCAACAATATGATGCATGCATGAAACATAGCAATATGAGTGTGTTGGGCTAATGCAACTAAGACCAGAAGGGTTTGAGCAAATTTGAATCAAAGATTCAAATTTCAAACTCAAACATGGCCCTTTAAAGTGCTTTTCCTTGTTCTGCTTAAAACATCAATTTAACTTGTTTGATCATGCATGAAAATAGTACAGATGGATAGATTGGATTTTTCTGATCATTTTTCATATATAATATGTCCAATTTGGAGTTACAGAATAAAAGTTATGAATTTTTGAAGTTTAAATAATATTCTGGAATTTCCTGATTTAATTTAAATCCAGAAATATAATTATTGCGCCAGCATGACGTCAGTGGTCAACTGCGGCTGGCTAGGGTCAAACCTGACGTGTGGGGGCCACACGTCAGTGACAGGGGGGGTTTAACAGGATTAAATTAATCCTAATTAGGGATTAGTGGCGCTGGGGCCCATTGTCAGTGTCAGGGGGGGTTGACTAACGGTAATTAGCACTAACTGACCACCTGGCCGATGGGGCCCACGCGTCAGTGACCCTGGGGGGGTCAAACCCCAGGTCGGACAAGTCAAACCCGCTGGCGGTTAGTCGCCGGCGAGGTCCGCGGCGTACAGGGGCCTCGGGTTTCCTCTGTGGTGCTCCAAACGGCGTGCGGCTAGGTGCGTTGGATAGCTAGCTCGGTGGTGCGTCGGACGGTGGCCGTGGCTGGGCCTGGGGTGGCCGGAGTCGACGGCGGCGAGCTCGGCTGCGGCCGCCGGAGTTCGGTCGTGCGCGGAAACGGGGTTGGAGCTCGAAGGCGAGCTAAGCGAGGCGCTAGGGATGCTCTACGGGGCCTTACGAACTTGTTGGACTCGCCGGGGTGACCAAATGGTCACCGGAGCTGCGTCGACGGCGAGCTCGGCGGCGGCGGAGGTTCGGCCGTGGTGGGGAGGAGGCTACGGTGAGGGAACGAGGGGGAAAAGAGGGGGAAACGGTGGCGGAGCTCACCGCGGTGCTGCAGGGATGGTTAGCGGGCCCGGGGGCGGCCGGAGTGCAGCGAATCGACGGCGATGACCTCCGGTGGCTGAGGAGGGGAACGGCGACGTAGGCGGCGATGCAGGGCTTCCGGAGACCCGTGGAGCGATGGGGAGGAAGAGGGGGTCGAGGCGGAGCTCCTGAGCTAGTCGGGGGAGCGAGGGGTGGCCGGTGACGGCTGCTATGGCGAACGGCGGCGATGGTGGTGTTCGGCCGTGAGAGAGAGAGAGGGAGCAGCACGGGAGAGAGGGGGGGATAAGGCCAGGGGATCGGGGCGGCACCGAGAAGAAGCGCCGCGGCGTCGCGCTGGCGGGGGAGGCAGGCAGATGAGCTGGTGGCGTGGCGCTCCGGCCGTGCACGCGCGCCGGCCACACGCCTGGCCGACTGGCGCCAGGAGGACGACGGCGGTGGTGGGCTGGACTGGCCTGCTGGGCCGGCCAGCTGGCTGGGCCGCACAGGGAGGAGCCCAGGTAAGCTCCTCCTGTTATTTATTTTTCTGTTTTCTAATTTCTGACATTTGTTTTGATTTAAATAATATATTAAATCATTTATTTAACTTATGCCAATTTTTGCAGGAGCTAGATATATTATTCCAGAGCTCCTTTATAATTGGCATAATATTTGAACATATATTAATATATATAATTAATATATTTCCAATGCAAATATTTATGCATTAATTCCAAATGCCCAAAATAAATACCTATGAGCTCTTGAAAATATTGGTTTGATTTTTATCTCTGTCCAATATTTTCAGAGAGCAACATGAGCATTTTCTTGGACCCTTTTGGAGAAATTTTTATTTGGGTCATTTTCAAAATGATTCTGAGGGTTTCACAGATCCCCATTTCAAGTTTCTGATGAAAGAGTAAACATGATGCAACACTCTAATGCATGACTAGCTAGGGTGTGACACTACTCTTAGATCACTATTGTACTCCCTTGCTTAACACAGTGTAGGGTATACAATAGATCTGGTACACAGCATGGCATACTTTATAGAACCTATGGCTGAGGCATAGGGAATGACTTTCATTCTATTTCTATCTTCTGCCGTGGTCGGGCTTTGAGTCTTACTCAATTTCACACCTTGCAACACAGGCAAGAACTCTTTCTTTGATTGTTCCATTTTGAACTACTTCAAAATCTTGTCAAGGTATGTACTCATTGAAAAACTTATCAAGCGTCTTGATCTATCTCTATAGATCTTGATGCTCAATATGTAAGCAGCTTTACCGAGGTCTTTCTTTGAAAAACTCCTTTCAAATATTCCTTTATGCTTTCCAGAAAATTATACATTATTTCCGATCAACAATATGTTGTTCACATATACTTATCAGAAATGTTGTAGTGCTCCCACTCACTTTCTTGTAAATACAGGCTTCACCGTAAGTCTATATAAAACTATATGCTTTGATCAACTTATCAAAGCGTATATTCCAACTCCGAGATGCTTGCACCAGTCCATAGATGGATCGTTGGAGCTTGCATATTTTGTTAGCACCTTTAGGATTGACAAAACCTTCTGGTTGCATCATATACAACTCTTCTTTAAGAAATCCATTAAGGAATGCAGTTTTGTTTATCCATTTGCCAGATTTCATAAAATGCGGCAATTGCTAACATGATTCGGACAGACTTAAGCATATATACGAGTGAGAAAATCTCATCGTAGTCAACACCTTGAACTTGTCAAAAACCTTTTGCGACAATTCTAGCTTTGTAGATAGTAACACTACTATCAGCGTCCGTCTTCCTCTTGAAGATCCATTTATTTTCTATGGCTTGCCGATCATCGGGCAAATCCATCAAAGTCCATACTTTGTTCTCATACATGGATCATATCTCAGATTTTATGGCCTCAAACCATTTCGCGGAATCTGGGCTCATCATCGCTTCCTCATAGTTCGCAAGTTCGTCATGGTCTAGTAACATGACTTCCAGAACAGGATCACTGTACCACTCTGGTGCGGATCTCACTCTGGTTTACCTACGAGATTCGATAGTAACTTGATCTGGAGTTACATGATCATCATCATTAGCTTCCTCACTAATTGGTGTAGTAGTCACAGGAACAGATTTCTGTGATGAACTACTTTCCAATAAGGGAGCAGGTACAGTTACCTCATCAAGTTCTACTTTCCTCCCACTCACTTCTTTCGAGAGAAACTCCTTCTCTAGAAAAACTCTGAATTTAGCAACAAAAGTCTTGCCTTCGGATTTGTGATAGAAGGTGTACCCAACAGTCTCCTTTGGGTATCCTATGAAGACATATTTCTCCGATTTGGGTTTGAGCTTATCAGGATGAAACTTTTTCATATAAGCATCACAATCCCAAACTTTAAAAAACGACAACTTTGGTTTCTTGCCAAACCACAGTTCAGATTGTGTCGTCTCAACGGACTTAGATGGTGCCCTTTTAAACGTGAATGCAGCTGTCTTTAATGCATAATCCCAAAACGATAGTGGTAGATCGAAAAGAGACATCATAGATCGCACCATATCTAATAAAGTACGGTTATAATGTTCGGACACACCATTATGCTGTGGTGTTCCAGGTGGCGTGAGTAGTAAAACTATTTCACATTGTTTTAACTGAAGGCCAAACTCGTAACTCAAATATTTTACCTCTGCGATCATATCGTAGAAACTTTTATTTTCTTGTTACGATGATTCTCCACTTCACTCTGAAATTCTTTGAACTTTTCAAATATTTCAGACTTGTGTTTCATTAAGTAGATATACCCATATCTGCTCAAATCATCTATGAAGGTCAGAAAATAATGATACCCGCCGCGAGCCTTAACACTCATCGGATCTCATACATCAGTATGTATTATTTCCAATAAGTCAGTTGCTCGCTCCATAGTTCCGGAGAATGGTGTTTTAGTCATCTTGCCCATGAGGCATGGTTCACAAGCATCAACTGATTCATAATCAAGTGATTCCAAAAACCCATTAGCATGGTGTTTCTTCATGCGCTTTACACCAATATGACCTAAACGACAGTGCCACAAATAAGTTGCACTATCATTATTAACTTTGCATCTTTTGGTTTCAATATTATGATTATGTGTATCACTATGATCGAGATCCAACGAACTATTTTCATTGGGTGTGTAACCATATAAGGTTTTATTCATGTAAACAGAACAACAATTTATTCTCTTACTTAAATGAATAACCGTATTACAATAAACATGATCAAATCATATTCATGCTCAACGCAAACACCAAATAACACTTATTCAGGTTCAACACTAATCCCGAAAGTATAGGGAGTGTGCGATGATGATCATATCAATCTTGGAACCACTTCCAACACACATCGTCACTTCACCCTTAACTAGTCTCTGTTTATTCTGCAACTCCCGTTTCGAGTTACTAATCTTAGCAACTGAACTAGTATCAAATACTGAGGGGTTGCTATAAACACTAGTAAAGTACACATCAATAACATGTATATCAAATATACTTATGTTCACTTTGCCATCCTTCTTATCTGCCAATCACTTGGGGTAGTTCCGCTTCCAGTGACCAGTCCCTTTGCAGTAGAAACACTTAGTCTCAGGCTTAGGACCAGACTTGGGCTTCTTCACTTGAGCAGCAACTTGCTTGATGTTCTTCTTGAAGTTCCCCTTCTTTCCTCTGCCCTTTTCTTGAAACTAGTGGTCTTGTCTACCATCAACACTTGATGTTTTTCTCGATTTCTACCTTCGTCAATTTCCGCATTACGAAGAGCTTGGGAATCGTTTCCATTATCCCTTGCATATCATAGTTCATCACGAAGTTCTTCTAACTTGGTGATGGTGACTAGAGAATTCTGTCAATCACTATCTTATCTGGAAGATTAACTCCCACTTGATTCAAGCGATTGTAGTACTCAGACAATCTGAGCACATGCTCACTAGTTGAGCGATTCTCCTCCATCTTTTAGCTATAGAACTTGTTGGAGACTTCATATCTCTCAACTCGGGTATTTGCTTGAAATATTAACTTCAACTCCTGGAACATCTCATATGCTCCATGACGTTCAAAACGTCTTTGAAGTCCCGATTCTAAGCCATTAAGCATGGTGCACTAAACTATCAAGTAGTCATCATATTGAGCTAGCCAAACGTTCATAGCGTCTGCATCTTCTCCTGCAATAGGTCCGTCACCTAGCGGTGCATCAAGTACATAATTCTTCTGTGCAGCAATGAGGATAAACCTCAGATCACGGATCCAATCCGCATCATTGCTACTAACATCTTTCAACACAATTTTTTCTAGGAACATATCAAAATAAACACAGGGAAGCAAAAACGCGAGCTATTGATCTACAACATAATTTGCAAAATACTACCAGGACTAAGTTCATGATAAATTTAAGTTCAATTAATCATATTACTTAAGAACTCCCACTTAGATAGACATCCCTCTAATCCTCTAAGTGATTACGTGATCCAAATCAACTAAACCATGTCCAATCATCACGTGAGATGGAGTAGTTTCATTGGTGAACATCACTATGTTGATCATATCTGCTATATGATTCACGCTCGACCTTTCGGTCTCCGTGTTCCAAGGCCATATCTGTATATGCTTGGCTCGTCAAGTATAACCTGAGTATTCTGCGTGTGCAACTGGTTTGCACCCGTTGTATTTGAACGTAGAGCCTATCACACCCGATCATCACATGGTGTCTCAGCACGAAGAACTTTCGCAATGTTGCATACTCAGGGAGAACACTTCTTGATAATTAGTGAGAGATCATCTTATAATGCTACCGTCAATCAAAGCAAGATAAGATGCATAAAAGATAAACATCACATGCAATCTATATAAGTGATATGATATGGCCACCATCATCTTGTGCTTGTGATCTCCATCTTCGAAGCACCGTCATGATCACCATCGTCACTGGCGCGACACCTTGATCTCCATCGTAGCATCGTTGTCGTCTCGCCAATCTTATGCTTCCACGACTATCGCTACCGCTTAGTGATAAAGTAAAGCATTACAGCGCGATTGCATTGCATACAATAAAGCGACAACCATATGGCTCCTGCCGGTTGCCGATAACTCGGTTACAAAACATGATCATCTCATACAATAAAATTTAGCATCATGTCTTGACCATATCACATCACAACATGCCCTGCAAAAACAAGTTAGACATCCTCTACTTTGTTGTTGCAATTTTTACGTGGCTGCTACGGGCTTAAGCAAGAACCAATCTTACCTACGCATCAAAACCACAACGATAGTTTGTCAAGTTGGTGCTGTTTTAACCTTCACAAGGACCGGGCATAGCCACACTCGGTTCAACTAAAGTTGGAGAAACTGTCACCCGCTAGCCACCTTTGTGCAAAGCACGTCAGGAGAACCGGTCTCGCGTAAGCGTACGCGTAATGTTGGTTCGGGCCGCTTCGTCCAACAATACCGCCGAACCAAAGTATGACATGCTGGTAAGCAGTATGACTTATATCGCCCACAACTCACTTGTGTTCTACTCGTGCATATAACATCAACATATAAAACCTAGGCTCTGATATCACTGTTGGGGAACGTAGTAATTTCAAAAAATTTCCTACGCACACGCAAGATCATGGTGATGCATAGCAACGAGAGGGGAGAGTGTGATCTACGTACCCTTGTTGACCGATAGCGGAAGCGTTGTGACAACGCGGTTGATGTAGTCGTACGTCTTCATGATCCAACCGATCCAAGCACCGTTACTCCGGCACCTCCGAGTTCTTGGCACACGTTCAGCTCGATGACGATCCCCGGGCTCCGATCCAGCAAAGCGTCGGGGAGGAGTTCCGTCAGCACGACGGCGTGGTGACGATCTTGATGTTCTATCGTCGCAGGGCTTCGCCTAAGCACCGCTACAATATGACCGAGGTGGAATATGGTGGAGGGGGGCACCGCACACGGCTAAGGAACGATCACGAAGATCAACTTGTGTTCATGGGGTGCCCCTTGCCTCAGTATATAAAGGATGGAGGAGGAGGAGGAGGCCGGCCAAGGCAATTGGTGCGGCCAGGATGTGGAGTCCTACTAGGACTCCAAGTCCTAGTAGGAGTCCACCAAGAGGGAAGGAAGGGAGAAGGAAGTAGAGGAGAAGGAAAGGTGGCCGGCCCCCTTTTCCCTAGTCCAATTCGGACCAGAGGGGAGGGGGGCGCAGCAGCCCCTTGGCCCTTTCTCCTCTTCCCACTAAAGCCCATCAAGGCCCATTGCTTCTCCCGTAACTACCCGGTACTCCGAAAAATACCCGAATCACTCGGAACCTTTCCGATGTCCGAATATAGTCGTCCAATATATCGATCTTTACGTCTCGACCATTTCGAGACTCCTCGTCATGTCCCCGATCTCATTCGGGACTCCGAACTCCTTCGGTACATCAAAACTCATAAACTCATAATATAACTGTCATCAAAACCTTAAGCGTGCGGACCCTACGGTTCGAGAACAATGTAGACATGACCGAGACACGTCTCCGGTCAATAACCAATAGCGGGACCTGGATGCCCATATTGGCTCCTACATATTCTACGAAGATCTTTATCGGTTAGACCGCATAACAACATACATTGTTCCCTTTGTCATCAGTATGTTACTTTCCCGAGATTCGATCGTCGGTATCTTAATACCTAGTTCAATATCATTACCGGCAAGTCTCTTTACTCGTTCCATAATACATCATCTCACAACTAACTCATTAGTTGCAATGCTTGCAAGGCTTATGTGATGTGCATTACCGAGAGGGCCCAGAGATACCTCTCCGACAATCGGAGTGACAAATCCTAATCTCGAAATACGCCAACCCAACATGTACCTTTGGAGACACCTGTAGAGCTCCTTTATAATCACCCAGTTACGTTGTGACGTTTGGTAGCACACAAAGTGTTCCTCCGGCAAACGGGAGTTGCATAATCTCATAGTCATAGGAACATGTATAAGTCATGAAGAAAGCAATAGCAACATACTAAACGATCGGGTGCTAAGCTAATGGAATGGGTCATGTCAATCACATCATTCTCCTAATGATGTGATCCCGTTAATCAAATAACAACTCTTTTGTTTATGGTTAGGAAACATAACCATCTTTGATTAACAAGCTAGTCAAGTAGAGGCATACTAGTGACACTTTGTTTGTCTATGTATTCACACAAGTATTATGTTTCCGGTTAATACAATTCTAGCATGAATAATAAACATTTATCATGATATAAGGAAATAAATAATAACTTTATTATTGCCTCTAGGGCATATTTCCTTCATATCATGCCTCCCATATTGCCATGTCAAGCCTCTAACCCACCTTGTCCCAGCAAACCGTTGTTTGGCTATGTTATCGCTTTGCTCAGCCCCTCTTATAGCGTTGCTAGTTGCAGGTGAAGTTGGAGTTTGTTCCTTGTTGGAACATGTTTATTGTTGGGATATCATAATATCTCTTATTTAATTAATGCATCTATATACTTGGTAAAGGATGGAAGGCTCGGCCTTATGCCTGGTGTTTTGTTCCACTCTTGCCGCCTTAGTTTCCGTCATACCGGTGTTATGTTCCTTGATTTTGCGTTCCTTACGTGGTTGGGTTATAATGGAAACCCATTGACAGTTCGCTTTGAATAAAACTCCTCCAGTAAGGCCCAACCTTAGTTTTAGCATTTGCCACCTAAGCCTTTTTCCCTTGGGTTTTGCAGACCCAAGGGTCATCTTTATTTTAAACCCCCGGGCCAGTGCTCCTCTGAGTGTTGGTCCAAACTAGAGCCCCTTGCAGCGCCACCACGGGGAAACTTGAGGGTTGGTTTTAGTTGTACGGACTGCTCATCCGGTGTGCCCTGAGAACGAGATATGCGCAGCTCCTATCGGGATTTGTCGGCACATTCGGGCGGCTTTGCTGGTCTTGTTTTACCATTGTCGAGATGTCTTAGTAACCGGGATTCCGAGTCTGATCGGGTCTTCCTGGGAGAAGGAATATCCTTCGTTGACCGTGAGAGCTTGTGATGGGCTAAGTTGGGACACCCCTGCATGGTTTTGAACTTTCAAAAGCCGTGCCCGCGGTTATGGGCAGATGAGAATTTGTTAATATCCGGTTGTAGAGAACTTGACACTTAACTTAATTAAAATGAATCAACCGCGTGTGTAGACGTGATGGTCTCTTTTCGGCGGAGTCCGGGAAGAGAACACGGTCTTGTGTTATGCTTGAACGTAAGTAGTTTCAGGATCACTTCTTGATCACTTCTAGTTCACGACCGTGCTTTGCTTCTCTTCTCGCTCTCATTTGCGTAAGTTAGCCTCCATATATGCTAGTGCTTGCTGCAGCTCCACCTCACTACCTTTTTCCTACCCATAAGCTTAAATGGTCTTGATCGCGAGGGTGTGAGATTGCCGAGTCCTCGTTTCTCACATATACTTCCAAACAGTTGAAGGTGCCGATGATACCAGTGCAGATGACGCAACCGAGCTCAAGTGGGAGCTTGATGAAGATCTTGATCGTAGTCTTGTTTCATTTCCAGTTGATCAGTAGTCGAGCCCAGTCGGGGCGATCGGGGATCTATGCATTTGGGGTTGTCTTTCTTTATTGGGTTCCGTAGTCGGACCTTAATTGTATTCTGGATGATGTAATGCTATATTTATGTATTGTGTGAAGTGGCGATTGTAAGCCAACTCTTTATCCCTTTCATATTCAGTACATGGGATGTGTAAAGATTACCCCTCTTGCGACATGCCTACTATGCGGTTATGCCTCTAAGTCGTGCTCCGACACGTGGGAGATATAGCCGCATCGTGGGTGTTACAGC
>NC_041390.1:451915122-451917733 GCF_002162155.2 Triticum dicoccoides | reverse complement strand
CCCCGATGGGAGGAGGGTTTCCCCTATCATCCATGGCCTCCATGGCGGCGGAGGGGCGGGAGCCCCTCCGAGATTGGATCTATCTCTCTGTTTTCTTCTGTTTCTACGCTCCCTGTTTTTGGCTTTTCACCATTTCTTAAATTCCCAGAGATCCGTAATTCCGATTGGGCTGAAATTTTAACACGATTTTTATCTGGATATTAGCTTTCTTGCAGCGAAAGAAGGGCACCAACCGCCTTACAGGGTGACCACAAGGGCCCAGGGAGCGCCCTACCCCCTGGGGCGCGCCCCTCACCCTTGTGGGCCCCTCGGGCATCGTCTCGCATTGATTCCACTTCCCAAAATTCACATATATTCCACTTGTGGGAGGGTGTGCCGTCTGAGCTTGTGGCCCCCTCGCAACTCTGTTTGACCTAATTCCAAACCCATAAATTCCCTAAAATCTAGAAACCACCGGAGCGAGACCCAAAACAATTATTCCACCACCTCAAGCCTCTGTTCTTCGGCGATCCCATCCGGAGGCCTCTGTCGGTACTCTACTAGAGGCGGAATCGATCATGGAGGACCTCTACATCAACCTTGCGGCCTCTTCCATGATGTGTGAGTAGTTCCTCACAAGACCTATAGGTCCATTGCAGTAGCTAGATGGCTCCCTCCCCTCTCTCTCTCTCTCTCTCTCTCTCTCTCTCTATCTCTCTATCTCTATCTCTATCTCTCTCTCTCTCTGATCTCTCTCTCTCTTTGATATTTAGTACAATGTTCTCTTCAGATATCAATATGATGTAATCCTTTTATGCGGTGTGTTTGTTGGGATCCGATGAATCAAATTATTCATTGAAAGTAATTCAATTATTTTTCAACCTTATTATGTGTGATTGTTATAGCTATGTAATGCTTTCTGATTTATGAGTTGTCTTTGGTCAAGTTGATGATTAGATCTCCAGTGAAAGTGGTGCATAATAATAGGTTCAATCTTGCGGTGTCCTCACCTTATGACAGAAGGAGTAGCGAAGCACATATTTGTATTGGTGCTACTAAGGATAAAATGACGGGGTTCGATCATATTAGTAGGTCTTATTATGTGTACATTATGCCATCTTCCTTACAACATTACTCTGTTGTCATGAACTTAATACGTAGAGAGGCGAGTATAGAAGTGCTCTCGAAATGGAGTAATAGTAGTAGGCGTCAATAAGTTTAACGGTCTACTTGTTACGGACATAATGCCATGTACTGATCATGTCATGAATAACATCGTCACTATGTACTATTCTATCAATTACCCAACAGTAATTTGTCTACCCATCCTATCGTTTTCTATGTTCTTAAGAGAGATGCCTCTAGTGATGCTATGGCCCCCGGGTCCATTTAAATCATATTACTAAAATCCTAAAAATCTTGCTGCAATTTATTTATATTTATTTTACTTTGCAATTTATATATCTACCATTATCAGAATTAATCCTTACAATTAACGAGTACAAGGGATTGACAACCCTCTTGCTTGTGTTGGGTGCAAGTATTTGTTTGTGTGTGTGCAGCTATTGTTGATCATCGTTTATGTGAATCTTTTATTGGTTAGATAAACATCTTTACTGAGGAAAATACTTTCTGCTGCTATAATACTTCACTCTTCCTCTTCAAGGAAATCCCAACGACTATCACAAGTAGCAAGCATGGGTACATATACTTTTTGGCTATCATCGACAAGGTCATGCCGGCTTTGGTATGGACGCGACGAACGGCGCGTCGGCGTCTCGCTTTGGCGACGGCGGTGGTCGTTAAATGGTCCAGGAACTTGGGTGTAATTTTTAATATATTTAAGGTGTTTTGTACGTCCAAAAACTTTTATAATAGATTTGATTTTTTTTAGAAAACAACTACGGAGAATTAGACGGAGTCGAAGTAGAGAGAAAACATTAAACAACGCCGCACATTGCTACAGGTTTGCAATGGATTGCTCTCAAAATAGGCCCTCACCTTGCTTTATAGATAAAGCATGAACCCATGTACACAGCCGTCGATACAAGATGATGAGAAAACCCTCTTACCAAGCAGACCTTGAGATAACCAAACAACATACATTGAATCAAAAAACGCCAAATGTGAAAAACAAAACGACTACGCTGCCGAGACAAAACACAGGGCGACGTGAACACCACCACAATACACCCTAATACACCTAAACTCCACGACAACGCCCAGGAAGGAAAAGAGCGTTAAGCGTCGCCGCTGTCGAGTCCTGCATACAATGCTTTCACCTGGAACATGTCATGGAGAGAAGAACCACACCAATGTCCCCAAGAGAAGAATGGCACCCGAAGGCACCGTCACTGTCGACACCAAAATGCGGACTTTTTGCTCGATAGCTCACATGTCCAAAATGCGGACTTTTTGCTCAATAGCTCACATGTGCCACAAGGAGGCGCCCAGGACATTTATTATGAGTACAGAACTTCAGGTCCCAAAGTGGTAAAGCTGCTGCCTTGTGACCATGAGGTCATGGGTTCAAGTCCTGGAAACAGCCTCTTACAGAAATGTAGGAAAAGGCTGCGTACTATAGACCCAAAGTGGTCGGACCCTTCCCTGGACCCTGCGCAAGCGGGAGCTA